>NW_015160847.1:963992-979236 GCF_001447785.1 Gekko japonicus | reverse complement strand
GCTTTTGCGAGTCACTGCTCACTTCTTCTTTAAGGTGCCACTGGACTCTGACAGCAAATAAGTAAAATTGCAAATCATGAATCCACAAATGGCAAAGGTCTACTGCAATGCTACAACAACAGCTTCTAAATATGACACAGGAACTACCACTCCTGCTAAATTACATGGGAAAAGATGGAAGAAACAGAACTTGCTTGCTTCTGGAATTCTCCACAGAAAATGTCTTCTTTATTCAAAAGTGAGATACAGTGGAACTTTTCATTGTCCACTTAAGGGTAGCTGCAGTCTATACTGGTGACTGTTGCATTATAATATATATATATATTATACTTACATTATTTACAGCATTAATATTAACATGTTTCCTAAATAGTCTTTCCATGGTGTCCAGGTTATTAGTTTTAGCAGCATGTTGAAATTCTCTTTCGGCTGGTAGCACTATAAAACAAAGCAAAACCCATGGTATTAAAGAAATGGCAACAACAAGCTTATTAGTTTCACTTCATGATGTCCTGCCATTCTCCCCAATGGGAACCCAAAACAGGGAACACGTTGTCCTCCTCTCCTCCATTTTATGTTCACAACAAATCAGTGAGGTAGGTTAGGCTAATAGTCAGTAACTGACCCAAGGTCATCCAGTGAACTTCCAGGGCAGAATGGGAATTCGAACCTGGGTCTCCCAGATCCTAGTCCAGTCCTCTAACCGCTACATCATAATGGTCCTAAGCAAGCTTCAATGGCTTGTTCTTATAGCTGTTTAGCTCGGCCAGTTTACATAATATTCACTTATTTTCTCAATATAACTAAGACCATATACAGCTTTATGTGCATTAAGAATTTCAGGCTGCAATCCTAAGAAAACTTAACCTAGGAGTAAGCTCCAGTGAATAAAATGGTACTTACTTCTGCATAATTATGCATAAGACTGTACCAAAAGCCTGTTTAGCCTGGACACCTTAAACAAAGATTAGTACATAAAGCATATGTGTGGCTGCAGAAAGTGCCATCCAGTCACAGCTGATTTATGTTGACTGCATAGGCTTTTCAAGGCAAGAGATGTTCAGAGATGGTTTGCCACTGCCTGCCTCCACATCACAATTCTGGTATTCCTTAGTGATCTCCCATCCAAATACTAGCCAGGGATGGCCCTGCTTAGCTTTCAAGAGTGGACTCACCTGCGCTATCCAGGTCAGGGCTAAAGCATATGCAATATTCAATATATAAAGCAAAGGAAAAGAGATTTCGGATGATGAAATACATTCTTTTTAGGAAGTTAGATGTTTGACTATCATGTTTGAGTTCAGCAAAGAGGCTGTCGATGTAGATGTGTGTGTGTGTGTGTGTGTGTGAGAGAGAGAGAGAGAGAGAGAGAGAGAGAGAGAGAGAACCCATCCAACTTTATATTAAGAACTAAAATAAAATGTGAGATCTAATCGAAGTTAGATCCAGATGAACAAGGTCAATATTACTGAAGCAATAGTATTTCTGTTTCTAACCTGAAGCTTCATAGCACTACCAACAACAAGCAAAACAACAAAGTAGCAACAAAACAACAATAGCATAAAATTTGTGAGCCAGAGTCCACTTATGCCATAATATATTTGTTCGTCTTTAAGGCTCTTTGTTTTCACTGGAACAGATCTACACAGCTACCCTGCTGGAAATAACTATGATCAGTATGCATTTGATATTGTAGAGAGAGAAAATCTCACCTTACAACCTCTTTTATTGTTGTTACTTGTGACTGTAGTTTTGTCAACTCCAGGTGGTGCCTGGAGATCTACTGGAATCCCAATTGTCCTTCAGTCCAGATGACAGACATCAGTTCCCCTGGAGAAGAAGTTGCTTTGGAGGGTGGACTTTATGGCATTATACCCCACTGAGGTCCCTCCGCTCCCCAAACCCCATCCTCCCAAGGCTCCATCCCTCAAATCTCCAGGAATCTCCTAACCTGGAGTTGGCAACCCTATGCAATTATTTTTCAGAGAGAGAGAGAGAGAGAGAGAGAGAGAGAGAGAGAGAGAGAGAGAGAGAGATGGTTTTCACATTCTGTTAATAAGTCATGGACGAAAACAATGAAAATAACCGGAAAAAGAAAGGCTATTTGTCTTTCCCTCGCCTTGACTAAAATGAAGCATCAGACAGGACAGTCTGGTACTTCAACATTCTCTCTTTCAAGTATTGTGAGTTCAGTCATGAACTCTGGCCTGTACTTTATTTTCAGTTTCTTATTTTCTATCCACGAAAGAAAGCCAAATGAACATAATACACAGAGATCTTGGCTGTTTCAAAAACATCTTAGGAACTGTTCATATTTGAGGTGGAGCTGCGGTGGCTCAAGTGGTTAAGACGCTGAACTGCAGGCTGTGGAAGGTCAGTAGTTCAGCAGTTCAAGACCCGGGTGCCGCAAGACGGGGTGAGCTCCCGTCTCTAGTTCCAGCTCCTGCCAACCTAGCAGTTCGAAAGCAAGAAATTGCAAGTAGATAAATAGGTACCACTTCGGTGGGAAGGTAACAGCATTCCGTGCGCCTTGGTGTTTAGTCATGCCGGCCACATGACCACGGAAACGTCTTCGGACAGCGCTGGCTCTTCGGCTTTGAAACGGAGATGAGCACCGCAACCCTAGAGTCGGATTCGACTGGCTTTCGAGCAAGGGAAACCTTTACCTTTACCTTTATATTTGAGGTATTTATTGAAGGAAATAATAAGAAATAAGGGTGCTTTTTATTTCTAGCTTGAACAGAACAAGCAAACCAGTTCAAAGCTGCAGATTTAAAGTGCAATTCCCCTACAATGTTCAGTGATTTTTTTCCAATGCATACTGCATAGAAGGGCCTTAGAAGACAGTGATATAAGAGCAGCTGTGCTGGATCAGACCAGTGGTCCATCTAGTCTAGCATTCTGTTTTACACACAGGACAACCAGATGCTCCCAGTGAAGGATTATTTGGTTTAGCAGACTGCTCAAGGCACATAACACAGCAGAGTCTATCTGGTTTGTGTGTGCTGACATGAAACAAAGTTACACGTGGGGCCTCTTTATCTTTGCAAAACTAATACAAGTCCTTTATTGTAAGGAACTCCATTCTAAGCAGGATAAAGTAGAGATAGGTTTCTAATCTAGTCTAACTAGCTAAGATGGATAGAGATGCATGAGGCATGTCCTGCCCTCATGGTGCCAAGATGGAGAAGGCCAGCATAGTGTGGAAAGAAGGTGTCAAAACTGGAAGGAAGGAAGTTTCCTTGAGAGTAGCAATTTACACATCAAAGAGATAGTATCAGAGCAGTAAAAGGAAAGGATGATCAGGGTCCTGGCCTACCTATCTCTCTGACTCTCTTATAGCCTCTGTAATGATTTCAAGTTATAACTGTGTGTTTCTTTAAATAGTTGGTAAGTTTCAGAAGAACAAGGGGGGTGGAAGAGGGAGATGAGTGAATCAGGTGATTGGTTGGTGACTGAGAATGTGTGGGCAGAGCTAAGAAGTGTGTGTCTGGAGAGAGAGAAGGCAGTTTGTTCAGTCATCAGCTAGCTGTCAGCTGTGGTCAGTCTACAGAGTCTGAGAAGCAGTCTTCTAATTAGAATCCCATATTAATGCTGTGAAAGGCATTAAGATTCTAAAGGAGAAAGTAAAATACTTTAGGGGGCATATTAGAGACTCAAGAGAGTCAAAATCTAATATCATCAGAGTATTTATAAGAGTGTGAGAGGAAAAAGCTGACAGAAACCGGAGCTAAAAAGGGAAAGATTTAACTGAGCAACATATAATAAAAATAGGAGAAGGTGAATCCTGAAGAGAAGGAAGAGTTTGAGAAAGAGGAGTGACTGAGAGTGAGAGAGTGTGCTACCTCAGTCGGAAGTCATTAACATACATTGTTTTATTCACTGAAGAGATAAGTAACAAAACATCTTGTAACCAATATGCTTCTTGTGTAAATAAAGTTTTGTTTCGTTTATTGGTAACACAGAGTCATATGCTGTTTGAAATATAAGTCTCATCCTCAGGGCCACATAGTCCAACGAAGGACCCTTAGAACTTGGGCACAATACTGTGGGAAAGGTTAATGAATAAGACTGGAATCACATTCCTAGTGGCAGCATTACATACCTTGAGCGAGAGAAAGAAACAACAAGAAATTTAAAACCACATCATACCTAACCACACAAATTAAAAGAGAGGTAGTGTGACATCTCCCCTCTGAAGTCTGAGGCTAAGAGACAGTGCAAAGTCCTTCTATAAAGTACTGGGTTTGCCGCATGGAAGACTCGGACAACGACATGCATTCAGATGCATTTATTGTACTTCACAAGACACACACAAAAACGGCCCTGCAAGGCCAACTATATGCACTCCACCCGGCACACCCATGTTCCCATTGGAGGGTTTGAATTTCCCGCCAAGGGTGCTATTGGTGGACTCGAGGTGGACTAGGATCCTAGGTCCCCTTTGTGTTTGGGGACCAAGCTTCTGCTATAGCTGCGGACCCCTGGTGGCGGTCCACATACATAACACCTTCACTCCCAACACCCTGGCTGGCAATCCTACCTGGGGTCCATAGAGTTAGGAAAGTCATATGGTTTTTTTCCAGCTGATGTTTGGGTTGGGTCTGGGTGGTATAACAGGAATCCATAGCAAATCTTTGTCTAGGGTCACTGCCTCTGAATATGGAGGTCT
The DNA here is from genome assembly GCF_001447785.1 of Gekko japonicus. NCBI lineage: Eukaryota > Metazoa > Chordata > Lepidosauria > Squamata > Gekkonidae > Gekko > Gekko japonicus. The sequence goes on along the minus strand of NW_015160847.1, from coordinate 974,564 downwards.
AATTTAGTTATATTGACTAACAGCCATTGATGGACCTATTGTCCAGGAATTTATCTTTTAAGTCCAGCTAAGCTAGAAGCCAGGAATTTATCTTTTAAGTCCAGCTAAACTGGAAGCCAGGAATTTATCTTTTAAGTCCAGCTAAACTAGTAGCCATCACAACTACCAGTGGCAGTGAATTGCACAAGTTAATCACACTTTGAGTAGGATTACCAGGTCCTCGCAGTGACCAGTGAGGGATGGGGGAGTAGGGTTGCCAGTTCCAGGTTAGGAAACTCCTGGATATTTGGGGGTGGAGCATGGGGGGGACAGGGACCTCAGTCGGGTGCAATGCCACAGAGTCCACCCTCCAAAGCATCCATTTTCTCCAGGGGAACTGATCTCTGTCACCTGGAGACCAGCTGTAAACCCAGAAGATCTCCAGCCACCACCTAGCGGTTGGCAACCCTACCTTTGAGTAAAGGAGGCCTTCTTTTTATTTGTCCTGAATCTACTGCCCATCAGTTTCATTGGGGGAGGGGAAAGTGCTCCGAATTGGGCTATACAGACCAATGCTGAACCTGGTTCATACATGGTGCAGAATGAGATGGCAGAGTCCTGAGGTGGTAGAATGGAGAGCCAGTGTGATGTAGTGGTTAGAGTGCTGGATTACAATCTGGGAGACCAAGGTTCAAATTTCCACTTGGCCATGAAAGCTTGTTGGGTGACCTTGGGCCAGTTACACACACCCTCAGCCTAACCTACCTCACAGGGTTGTTGTGATGTTAAAATGGAGAAGAGAATGTGGTAGACCACTTTGGGTCCCCACTGGGGAGAATGATGGGGTACAAATGAAGTAAATAAATTGCACTATTTAGGACTACAGGTGGTGGATTCCAGTTTTTAAAGTTCCTTTGCATGAGAAAAAACTCCATTCAAATAGAAATTAGCACTTCTGTTTGCTCGCTGTGCTGAGTTTTTATTTGCACCATTTTTTTAACATAGGGGGCAAAATGTGAACCTCCTACTGCAATCTGTACAGCTAAAAATGGCATAAAATAATGTATACCTGACAAGGAGGGGGAAGGGAGAGGAGAGAGAGGGAGAAAAGGAGGCCAATTCAAGATGGAACCTGTCAAGATGGAGCCTGTCGCTGCCCTCAACTGTAAACTCAGTGGAACAACTCTGTTTTACAGGCCCTGCAGAACTGCAAAAAGGCCCTCAGCGCCCTGATCTCTCTCAGGAGAGTGTTCCACCAGGTTGGAGCAAGGGCCGAGAAGGCCCAGGCTCTGTTTGAGGACAGACAGATGCTCTTTGGACCAGGGATCACCAGCAAATTTTGATCTCTAGAGTGTAGCACCCTTTGGGGGATATAGCAGGGAAGCCAGTCCCAAAGATAGGCTGGTCCCAGACCATTTAGGGCTTTGAAGGTCAACACCAAAACCTTGAATCTGCTCCAGTCCTCAATCTGGAGCCAGTGCAGCTGGTAGAGCACCAATTGGATATGTGCTCTGAAGGACATTCCTTTCAGAACTTGCACAGTTGCATTCTGGACCAGTTGCAATTTCTGGGTCAGTCTCAAGGGAAGCCCTGTGAGTTACAGTAGCCCAACCTGGAGGTGATCATTGCATGTATCACTGTGGCTAAGTCAGAGGGAGACAGGAAAGGAACCAACTGTTTAACCTGGTGGAGATCGTAAAATGCCAGTTTAACAATATCTCTGACCTGGGCCTCCATTGAAAGGGAAACATCCAGGATCACGACCAGGCTCTCTCTTTTTTGGGGGGGCCCCCCATAGGGGATTTTTTATTTGCATTTTCTAAAAACTACAATGAAAAATAGGAAGGGATCTACAATCTAAGGGAGAAAGTAAAGCAACCCCACTAAAACCCCAAGAGATGGTGATCATACATAATGCTTTTAAAATTAGCTTCTAGCTTAAAGTTCGATTAAAGTTCATCTTCATCCTGTAATCAAAACAATATAAATCGCCTATGCATTTGACTTAATAAAGAACAATACAAGAAACAATTATTACTCATTTGACTTTCTAGAAACAATAACAACTCAGTATCTATCCTTTTTCTTTCTCAACTGATAGGTTTTGGGGGGGGGCTGCAGCTCCAAGATTCAAATCTGAGTCCTCATTGGAAGACGCCACTTCTCCGTCTTCATCGCTCTCCTTGGTGCTGTCATCTTTCTTCTTGTCTTCTTCACCTGCTGGATGATTATAACGTTGCAGAAACTCCATTGCCTTTTCTGTAGTGTTGATTTTTTTCTTTCTTATCCTTAAATTTGAAGATTATGCCTTCGGGCACATTCCATCTGTTGGATATGTTATTTTTATGTAAGTATAGTACCAAGTCTCTATATTTCTTTTTTTTCTTCCTTATTTCAAACAGAATGTCCTTGATGATTTTAATTTCTTTGTCCTTAATCTTCAAGGTAGTTCCACTTGTAGCTTTAAGGATTTGATCCCTCACATGTCTTCTGGAGAATCTCACCATCACTTCCCCGGGCAGATTATTCCTTCTTGTGTATTCAGAATACGATCTATAGATTGTATCGATTTCATTTTGTAGTGTATCTGCTTTAATATCTGCTACCGAGGCAATAGCATCACACATCATCTGCTTTAGATCCTCCTCTTTCTCTTGAGGAACTCCTTGAAATCTTAGAACATAGCTTACTCTTTCCATTTGTAGCTGCAACAAATGAGACTCGTCAGCTCATCTCTCTTTTTCCATCACCTGCAGTTGTTTTTTCAGCTTCTTAGTATTGGCATCCACTTCTTTAAGCTCTTGTTCTGATTTCTCCATTTTTTTCACAGTCTCATTAAGTTGTGCTTGTTGTGCATCCAGATTTTGGTGCAATACTGTAACTTGTTCCAGCAGGGGTCACAATGCCTCAGTCAGCGTCCTTTGGAGATCAGCAGTTGTGTCCTGTCTAGGGGCAGAACTCGCTGATCTAGCACTTCCGGAAGGAGGTCTCAGTTTCGACTGCTTGTCCTTCTCCTCCTTCTTGAGACGCGCCATGTTTGAGATTTTTTACTTTTGTTTAAAGTTACTAAAGTTTCTAGAAACCTTTGAAAAGTCAGATAAGTTCTTGTCTGTCCATTTTTCCACTCTGCCTTGTTTCTCTAGCCCCCCCCCTTTAATTTGCTGCCAAAAGTTCATTTGTTTTCTTGTCAGGAGAGAGTCCCCCCCCCTGCTTCTAAAGGGGAGGCTTTCAGTTAGTTTTCAGGCATTTTCGCTTAGACTTTTGACTCACAGTTCAACGATGGGATCACTTTAACATAGAATTCCGCTGGATCACCAAGCGCTTGTTCTGGTGTGCTGCCTTAGTCCCATTCGGGAGCTCTGTGGGGGGATCTTCAGGGCACCAGAACATCTCGATCCACTGGCTGTCTGCCAGGGGAAGAGGTGAACTTAATTCCCATGGCTATGAGCTCATTCGCAGAGCTCCTGGGGAGCGTGGACAATTGTGCCCCCTCCCTACCACGAGCTCATGGTCCGCTTCCTAAGGAGCGCCCAAGGACCGCGACCGCCATCAGAAGCGCCAAAACCGGAAGTCGCAACCAGGCTCTTGATGGACGATCCAGATGTTAATGGCACACCGTCAAGAGCTGGGAGTTGGCATCCCAACCCAGCATTCCCCCCCCCCCCGGCCCAGCCACAGGACCTCCATCTTTGATGGATTTAGTTTCAGCTGGCTCTGCTTTAACCAACCAACTGCAGCCTCCAGAGCCTTGGCCAAATGCTCTGGGGCAGCATCCGGATGGCAGCCCATCAACAGACAGAGCTGAGTGTCATCAGCATACTGGTGACACCCAAGCCCAAAGTTCCACAACAACTGGTCGAGGGGGCGCATAAAGATGTTAAATAACATTGGAGAGAGGATTGCCCCTTGGGGAACACCACATACCAATGCGGTGAGACCCTCTCCCCTAGTGGTACCCTTTGTCCCCAACCATGGAGGAAGGAGATAAACCACTACAAGTGCAATGGATGGGGAGTAATGCAGGGTCTCAGTTAATTACACTCAGCATTCCACAGTTAATGATGCATCTGCCCATCAATCTCCGATTCTGATGAATTTATTTCCTTCATTATGTCCCCCCCCCCCGGAATTAAACCCAAACAAATGGGTTACCATATAAACTAAACTTGTTACTCCTGTTTGGTCCTTGAATCTGTTAAACATTTTCATTATGCTGTATGCCACTTTACCGCTCACCCTCTACCCATATGTATGGACTGATAATTTCCATTTCAGTGTATCTGAAGAAGTATGTGAGCACATGAAAGGTCATACCTTGACTAAAACTTGGTAGATCTTAAAGATGCCACTGAACTCAAACTTTGTTCTGCTGGCCTATCCAGGTCAGTGTCATGTACATGAGTATGTGAGATTAAAGTGTGTTTTTAAATTTTTTGTAACTGTTAATCAACTTGAGGGCCCATATTGGGTTGAAAGGCAGCATAACATGATTTAAATTAATTTAATTTTAAATTATATGGTTAATTCACATTTGTGACTAGTCAAGTTTTACAAATATTTTAGCTACATTTTATCTCTTCTTATCGTGGTTTCTCCCTTCCCTCTGCTGGTTTCCTCATTGTCTACTTGTATACCGTAAGTTCTTTGGGGACAAGGTTTTATGTAACTTTATATGGCAACATGATGGCGCTGTGTAAATATCCACTGAACTACGTTATAAAAAGTATAATCTATACCAAACACATTCAGCTGTATGAATCAATATCACTGCTGCTGAAGAAAAAGCATTTTGCTCACGTTCATTTTTCATTAAACAAATATTAATCCTCTAGACAAAAAAATCCTACTTTTATAATAAAGGGAGCATAACATCTGTCTAACAAAGATGCACACATTCAGTTGTATAGCATCTGTAAAGCATCCGTATAGCATCACAGCCCATTTATGGCGACCCTGTACACCAGAGGTGTTGAACTCATTTGTTATGAGGGCCAGATCTATCATAAAAGTCATTTTGTTGGACTGGGCCATGTGTGCCATAAAATGTAATACCAGGTACTAGAGATATAAACTTTATAAAGGACACAGGAAAACCCAATTAGCAATATTATTTTTTACTCAAATGCAAACAATCTCAAAACATTAACACGCTTACAGTATTTCCTTTATTTAATAGTCTTTGATAACTGACTTGCCGCAAAGAGACACGTACACCGTGAGCATCACAGCCCATTTATGGCGACCCTGTACATCAGAGGTGTTGAACTCATTTGTTACGAGGGCCAGATCTATCATAAAAGTCATTTTGTTGGGCTGGGTCATGTGTGCCATAAAACAGTTGTTGTAAGGGCAAAAACACAGATGGGGAGAACAATACTTGTAAGTTGCTTTGGGTTCCCATTTGGGGAGAAAAGCCAGGTACAGATGCCTAGAAAATAAAAATGATGTAACAAAAATACGTGTTTAAGGTGGCTCAAGATACTCCTGTATTTTCTTAGCCTACTCCTGCTCTTGCATTCCACCCCCTCCAAACACAAACAATCAAACAACTGACCTCACTCCATTCTCCTCCTCTCCCATGGCTTTCCAAGAGAAGAAGAGATTGGATTTATATCCCGCCCTTCACTACCCAAAGGAGTCTCAGAGAGGCTCTCTCAGAGAGAACTCTGACAGAAACTGCTCTTTTTCAAGAACACCTGTGCCAGAACTATGGCTTGCCCAAGAAGATCCAGCAGGTACAAGTGGAGGAGTGGGGAATCAAGCCCGGTCCTCCCAGATTAGAGTCCGTGCACTTAACCACTACACCAAAAAGCAGTTTCTTTCCACCATGCACCCCATTGCATGCACTTCTGTGCCCTCCCTCCAGTCCCTTATACCCCTCCCCTCAGATACACTCTGGCATTCCCATTCCTACACTTCCCCAACAGCCATTTCCACCAGCAGTTTCCACACCACCACCACTTTCATGCATAAGACTTTCTCCCTCCCTTCTTCCTTCCCTCCTACCAAAGGGTTGCTTCTCCGGCATCATGGAGAAGAAGGAGCAAGAGAGACGGGCAGAGGGGAAGAAGGTGGTGGCAACAGCAGTGAAGGTGACTTCTGTTGTTGAAGAAAAGGGGGAGGCCCTGTGTGTACGCGCACTGATGGGGAGGTGGTGGCCCTTTGCCTATGACAGGAGGAGGAGAGGGGGCAGCGGCCACATGTACACAGCCTGGCCCAACCGAAAGACAGAGAGAGACAGGAAAGGGAGTATGGACCCTCCAGCCAGCCAACTTGACACGGGTCTTTTCACTGCTCTTGCTGCCACCACAATCACTCTCCTCTTCCTTGCTTGTGGGCTGGATAACAGACCTGGACAGGCCAGTTCTGGCCCCCAGGACCATATGCTTGACACCCCTGCTGTACACTTTTCAAGGCAAGAGATCTTCAGAGGTGGTTTGCCAATGCCTCCCTCTGTATAGCAATCCTGGACTTCTTTGGTGATCAGTCTTGAATCTAGGTAGTAACTAGAGCTGACTCTGCTTAGCTTCCAAGACCTGATGGCATCAGACTAGCCTGGGCATCCAAGTCAGGGTGTTCTGTAGTACTTCACTTTTTTTTTCAGGACCAAACCTAAACACTGAAAAAATGGGTGCGAGCAGTGCAATATACCTTCTATCTTACGTGGAATGTCAGCTTCAGTGCCCACCAAACTTGGCATTGATTTATTTTCAGGATGAACATGCAGAGTGCACACACCAAACCTACACACGCATGAGGCGGCAGAGACTGACGGTGCAATCCTAAATTATGCCACTCTAAACTCAATGGCATGGTGTTGTGTTCTTACATAGACCGCGCACACGGTCGGGTCCACACACAGCCATGCGAACGGCTTAAGCTTTGCTCTCCAAGACAATATCCAGCACGGATCCTAGAACGCACCCAATCGGCAGTCACAATCCTAGAGTGACCTATAGAATGCATGTGCACTGTAAAAAATCCTATCATGGGTGTGGGTGTGTGTTTGGGTGTGGTTTACTATGGGAATATAAGCAGGCCTCCCTCCCGTCCTGCTTTCCTTGTCTTGTTTTCCCGAGCTGAAATAAACGATGACCTGTTTCACTTATCTCTCTCCAAGACAATATCCAGCATGGATCCTAGAACGCACCCAATCGGCAGTCAGAATCCTAGAGTGACCTATAGAATGCATGTGCACTGTAAATAATCCTATCATGGGTGTGGGTGTGTGTTTGGGTGTGGCTTACTATGGGAATATAAGCAGGCCTCCCTCTCTCCCTGCTTTGCTTGTCTTGTTTTCCTGAGCTGAAATTAACTATGAGCTGTTTCACTTATCAACATGTCTGGACCCAGTACTTTTCACTTAAAAAGGTGTAACTGTAAATAAGGCTGCACTTCTAAGGTGATAAAATGAAAGCCTCCCAGTGTGCAGGTAAGAGGATCATATTTTTAATGCTCCCCAGGCCCTGGATTTTTTAAAAAATCCGCCCACCGAAACAACTATCACAGCAAAAAATAGACTCTAGGCTAAAAACTCTTTGAGGTGCTGGCTTTTTTTTTTTTTACACATGAGCAAGCATTCATAACTAGCACTTCCTCCACCTGCAGCAGCCCATCTACTGCACCACCTCAGGTTATGGTCACCTCACACCCGCTGAATGGATATAGCCCGATCCCTGCCTGTTTAAACCTGTACTGAGACACAGGAAACGTGACGGGGTGGCGTGGCGCAGAATGCCTAGTTTAGAGATTATACACTCATTTATAACTGACCCTCCCCTGGGGCGCTAAAGGTTTTAAGAACAACAACTAGCGCTGGCAAACCAGCCAAAAAAGAGGGGAGGGGGACGCTTTCAACAAAAGCCGACATCGCTCAAGACTGAGCAGTCCCTTCCCTCCTTCAATAGGAGAGCTTCTTGTCAGATGCAGCCGGGGACCCGCCAAATACAGCATTGGCTGCCCGGAAAAGGCAAGATTTTGAGTTCCCTCCTTTCTCCACCACACTCACGAGTCTCGGCATTGGCCGCCTCAGCTGCTGCCGCTGCTTTCGGACTACTTTCTTCTTTGCGGTTTAGGCTGAGGAAGCCCCTCAGCTCAGTCAGCCCTTGCACCGCGCGGCTCCAACTTCCTTCCATCCCGCTGCCTGCCTTGCCTGAACGGCGGGCGTAGTAGGAACAAGACGCGGGCTGGAGAGGGAGGGAGGCGCCTCTTGGGAACGACTCCTCTGGGTGTGCAAGCTGTGGCCACTGAAGCCTGGCTTGAGGTGTGTCTGCTTGGGAGTTGCTTTTTGATCGTGTCTCTCCCCTTAAGAATGTGCTATTGTGACCAAGGAGTAACACGCGGAAACCAGCCAGAAAAAAGCGTGGGAACTGGGCATCCAGTAGCGGCCGAATGGCTGATCGGCTAGCATGGAAGTTGAATGAGAAAGCTGCAGAGAATGCGTGGCTTTTTACTGCCCACTGGGCGCTCCTAAACCCATAGAAATTAACAGGTCGTTTGACGGTGCGCACGATCGGCTGTTAGAGCGATAGTGGAAAAACAGGGCGGGGAAGCAGGATGGAAAGAGGCTGGCAGGAAACTGAAGCCAGTGATCAAGCATTTATTATACACTGACAGAAAAGGGACCTGGTAAATCTCTCCAAAATGTTCTGTTTAATGTGCTGGATCTGCCTAAAGTACCTAGGCCAGCTCTGAACATCAGATTGGAAACAATATGCCCAACACAAGTAGTTTTGTGACAGTACCAGTAACCTCTAGGTGAGGTGGGGACTGAATGCAGTCCCAGGTACTCCTCACTCTTATGCTGTAGGAAGCTCCCCCCCCCCCTTAAGTGAATAGGTGATAATGCTTTAACAAAACTAATCTCTCAGGGATTTACACACACAAAATACATGTATCAGTAAGCAGTCAGCCTAATGCTAACTGCATCATCCCTTATGACAGTTTGCACTGTTTCTCTCTTACGTTGCCATGACCTCCACAGTTTATATGTAGTTTTATTTCCTGGTGTGACTATGCTACTTTCAGACCCAGGACATATGGTCCAGCCACAAGACTGCACCATTTTATAATGGAAATATTAAGGTCATTAGACACCAGTATTAATTGTACACCCTCTAAATAAACAGTAAAAGAAATGACTCAGTGCCAGAATAAATACAGGTAAGAATGTGCACTATACATAAAAATTCAGAAGATTACATGACAAGTTATCCGGGCTATGGGCTATACAGGTGGTTTTAGAAACTTGTTATAAACTACTCCAGGATTCATATATTTTGAGAAGGAAAGTTTGCAAGGAAAAAGCAGACCAAGGGGAAACGCTGAAAGATCTAAGATTCCCTCTTCCCCTGCTAGTCCTGTGCTCCAGATTTCATAGATACTACTTGCCTGTATTGAGCTTTAATTTGTTCTTACAGATATGACCTCCTGTCCACCCCAAATTCAGGATCAAGCATATTGAAGGAAAGGATGATCAGATTACAGTCACATCTGTGGCCTGATTTAAGGCCCCCAATGAGATAATCCTGACTAGCCTCACCCAATCAAACACACACCAAGTCAGTTCTGGCATTCATTTTAAATGTAAATATCCCACTCTTATCCTTCTGTTCTGGGGATGGGGTCATGGCTCCGTGCTTCAAAAAGGGTCATCATTTTGACTCTGACTGGGTGAATTTGCATAACTGCTGGCCACACCTTCTGCTGAGGGGAAGCTTCTATTTAAGGCAGCACTTTGTCTCCTTGGGTTCTCAGTAGGGTAAGTCTACAAGGAAAACCACTTAAAGGGTTTTAAAGGGGGATTATATATAATTATTGTTTTAAAAAGCAATTATGAAGCCAGAATGCCAGCAGGGGGTTGGGGGCTATCCAGTGTTTTGCACGGAGTGTCACATGTATGACTATCTGCCACCTGGACAGAAGTCTTGGGTGTGTGCTCGGTGCAAGGGGCTCATGGTTCTCAGGGAACGAGTTTGTTCCCTTGAGGCCAAGGTCGCTGACCTGGAGAAGCAGAGACAGTCAGTTAGGCACATGGAGAAGACTCTTGGGGACTTGCTAGATATGTCCCACTCTGGTTATGGCAGCCCCACCGCTGCCAGGGAGCATGAGGGTTGAGAGGGAACAGGGCACCGTGCTGAGGATAAGGGGAATGTGCCCTCAGAAGGGACCTCTTCTTCAGCTGGTGAACGGGTATCCTTTTGCACCAAGGAACCATCCCTGGGCAGGGAGGGAGGGAGGGGGGCTCTTGGTAGTTGGTGATTCGATCCTTAGGCAGGTAGACAGCTGGGTGCCGAAACTGCGTACTGACCGTATGGTGACTTGCCTGCCTGGTGCGAAGGTAGCGGACATTACGCGTGTTCTAGATAGGCTCGTAGATAGTGCTAGGGAGGAGCCAGTGGTCGGTCGTCTATGTTGGCACCAACGATGTGGGGAAATGCAGTCGCGAGGTCCTGGAGGAAAAATGTAGGCTGCTGGGCGGGAAACTCAAGGCCAGAACCTCCAAGGTAGCCTTCTCGGAAGTGCTACCTGTTCCACGTACAGGGCCATCAGGAGTCTCAATGCGTGGATGAGACGATGGTGTAGCGGGGAAGG
>NW_015160847.1:910379-963679 GCF_001447785.1 Gekko japonicus | reverse complement strand
CTTCTCTGATATGACGAGACATGTAAGGAAGAAACTGAAAGGAAAAGTAGAAAGGGTCAAAACCATTGGGGAAGCTTGGAGACTATTTAAAAATACAATCCTAGAGGCTCAGAAAAAATATATACTGCAGGTTAGGAAAGGCACAAATAGGTATAGGAAAAAGCCTGCATGGTTAACTAACAAAGTAATGGAAGCTGTAAAAGGTAAGAAGGATTCCTTTAAGCGGTGGAAAGTTAGTCTCAGTGAGTTTGATAAAAGGGAACACAGGATGTGGCAAATAAAATGCAAGTCTGTGATCAGGCAGGTAAAAAAAGGAATATGAGGAGTGTCAAATATTGACTCAACGCCGTCTCGTAAGTAACAGTGAATCAGCTTTATTAGTTTGAAGAACACACAACAAACAGTGGAGCAGGGCTCCTTTTAAACTATCCCGGGATGGTGTAGCCATGCCCTAGAACAGTTAAAGACCAATGGCATTACAAAGATAACTTCCAATCAGATCAGTTCCCTCCTGAGCATTTCTCTGCACTCTGATTGGTTACATTCCTACATTAGCCAATAGGATTGTTCCAGCTTACAATCCTTCTTTTGCTCTTAAGCTTAACATGGCTTTTGATATAGCTAAAGACATAACAAGGACCATATAGCAAACATTGTAAAGACCAACAATAAAACTTTCTTCAAATACATTAGAAGTAGGAAACCAGCCAGGGAGGCAGTGGGGCCCTTGGATGACCAAGGAGTAAAAGGAGTACTGAAGGATGATAGGGAAATGGCTGAGAAACTAAATACATTTTTGGCCTCTGTCTTCACTGTGGAAGATGAGAAGTGCTTGCCCACTCCAGAACCACTGATTTCGGGAGCGGTGTTGAGAGACCTGAGTCGGATTGAGGTGACGAGAGAGGAGGTCCTACGACTGATAGACAAAAACTGATAAATCACCAGGCCCGGATAGCATACATCCGAGAGTTCTGACAGAACTCAGATGTGAACTTGTGGATCTCCTGACAAAAATATGTAATCTTTCCTTAAAATTTGCCTCCATTCCTGAGGACTGGAAGGTAGCTAACGTCACTCCCATCTTTAAAAAGGGTTCCAGAGTTACAGGCCAGTCAGTCTGACTTTGATACCAGGTAAGTTGGTGGAAACTATTATTATAGAAAGTATTAGGAACATAGATGAACAAAACTATTGAGAAAGACTCAGCATGGGTTCTGTAAGGGAAGATCTTGTCTCATTAACCTGTTAGTGTTCTTTGAGGGAGTGAACAAACATGTGGACAAGGGGGGCCCAATAGATGTTGTTTACCTTGACTTCCAGAAAGCTTTTGATAAAGTTCCTCATCAAAAGCTCCTAAGTAAGCTCAATAGTCACGGGATAAAAGGACAAGTCCTCTTGTGGATCAAAAACTGGCTAAATGGAAAATTTTCTCAGTTGAGGGTGGTAAGCAGTGGGGTACCACAGGGATCAGTACTCGGTCCAATGCTTTTTAACTTGTTTATTAATGATTTGGAGTTGGGAGTAAACAGTGAAATGCCTAAATTTGCAGATGACACAAAGTTGTTCAGGGTGGTGAGAACCAGGAAGGATTGTGAGGCACTCCAAAGGGATAGGTGTCAACGTGGCAAATGGGGTTCAATGTGGCCAAGTGCAAGGTGATGCACATTGGAGCAAAAAATCCTAACTATAAATACAAATTGATGGGGTCTGAACTGGCAGAGACTGACCAAGAGAGAGATCTTGGAGTCGTAGTAGATAACTCAATGAAAATGTCAAGACAGTGTGTGACTGCAATAAAAATGGCCAACGCTATGCTGGGGATTATTAGGAAGGGAATTGAAAACAAATCATCCAGTATCATAATGACCCTGTATAAATCAATGGTACGTCCTCATTTGGAGTACTGTGTACAGTTCTGGTCACCACACCTCAAAAAGGATATTATAGCATTGGAAAAAAGTGTAGAAAAGGGCGACTAGAATGATAAAACGGTTGGAACACTTTCCCTGTGAAGAAAGGTTGAAGCACTTGGGGCTCTTTAGCTTGGAGAAACAACGGCTGAGGGGTGACATGATCGAGGTTTATAAGAATATGCATGGGATAGAGCAGGTTGAGAAAGAAGTACTTTTCTCCCTTTCTCACAATACAAGAACTTGTGGGCACTCAATGAAATTGCTGAGCAGTCGGGTTAGAACAGATAAAAGGAAGTACTTCTTCACCCAAAGAGTGATTAACACATGGAATTCACTGCCACAGGAGGTGGCGGCTACAAGCATGGACAGCTTCAAGAGGGACCTGAATAAACATATGGAGCAGAGGTCCATCAGTGGCTATTAGCCACAAAGTATAGATAGGAACTCACAGGCTGGGGCAGGTGATGTACTGTATTCTTGTTGCTTGGGGGGGGGGCAACAGTGGGGAGGCTTCTAGTGTCCTGGCCCCACTGATGGATCATGGACCTCCTGATGGCACCTGGTATTTTTGGTCACTGTGTGACAGAGTGTTGGACTAGATGGGCCATTGGCCTGATCCAACATTGGCTTCTCTTATATTCTTATGCTAGAGCATCTGTTTCGCATGCATAGGTTCCCAAATTCAATCTCCAGCATCTCCAGCTGAAAGGAACAGGTAGGTGATGTGTCTGTCTCTGAGACACGGGAAACCTACTACAGTCAGAGTAGAAAATTCTACCCTTGATAGACCAGTGTTCTTGACTCCATGATAGACCAGCTGTCTGACTCCATATAAGTTAGTTGCATGTGTTCATATCAGATATCTTGAGTACAGACAGAATATAATCACAGACTGCTCCAGCTTTTTAAGTAGACCAGAACTCAGATATAAGTACACAAACAGTCCCGTGAGCTATTTTATTGTTGTGCTTTATTGTTGTGAGAGATGAAAACCAAGTGCTTAGGGATACTTATCCACCTGTAAACTAATATATTATTTATTTCTTTACATTTACATTATTTATAGTCTATCTTTTCCACAGAAACTCAAAGCAGGATTACACATAGTGAGCCAGTACAATTCCCAAAATGGGACATTCAGTAACCAATGCATTTGTATTTTAGAAGTCTGGAACCACCAGAAAGAACTGAAGCACAGCATAATTATTCACATGACACATTAAGTGGTACAGAAATTATACAAATACAATCCTACTTACAATAAGCTGTACACAGCAGTATAGATCAAGAGTCCCTAATCATTTATCCAAGCAACTTTGTAAAACCATTTTGTGCAGTGAAACCCCATAATTTGCACAAAAAACCCCTCTTGAATAGTTCAGGTTTGCATAGTTCACGGAGAGTGGGAGCTTTCCTGAACTCATCAGGCTGGCCATTCCACAAGATGGGAGCCACAATGGAGAAATTATACTTGATGGTTTTTCTCTTCCACCATTTATTCAGCACATTCAGTGAGAAAAGCAGGTTTACAATATCATTGTGAGATTGCCATTGCACAGGTGGAACTAGGGCACGGCCAAGTGTATCACACATTATATAAAACTGATCTTTTGCTGGTTTTGGGACTTGGCAAGTCCTGATGTTGGTGTAACTGCCACCTAACCCCATTTGCTGTGAACCTTGATTATAGCTTTCAAAGTAGATTTTTTCAGGGCAGGGCTGCTGAGGATTTGATAGACGCATCAAATTCACCATGTGACCACACTGAAATATGGTCAAATATTCCATGGAGCAAAGAATGTTACTGTGCTGATGGCAACTTATCTTTTTTAAGTTCCATTATGGTGTCACTTGTGAGGGCTGCTTGTCCCTAGACCTGTACCATCAAAGGCAAACCTAGCAGCACAGCAAATTGCAGGCATCTCCAAACTGGAAGGATTTACTTCCTCCCTACTTCTCACAATTCCCTTTAAAAACTACTGTTTACTATTAAGACGCTGTTACTTTGCTTTTTGTATTCTGATTTCATTTTTAAAAAAACTGTAAATGCATTTTGGTGTTTGATGATAAAAGACAGACAGAGAACCAGTGAATGATTCACATTTAGAGAACCTTTGCCTGACACTGCCAAAAGTTACAGTAAGTTATTTCAATTATTAAAAAGTTAATTTCATTGCTTTTACAACATTAACTAATTTGTTTTTATACCCAGCATAAATGTCAAGCCAATGCTGATAACTTTTCAGAGGCTGTACTAAACTTAATCCTTTAAAAAATTGACTCATATTTTGACCACACGGTAGACCTAATTTTTGTGAAAGGTCATATGGAAAACTCTAGGGTTGCTTGATCATTTTCGAAATGAACAGTGCTGATTTGCAAAATTAGTGTTTATTGCAAAAATAGGCAGAAATCCTCCCAACCGTCAAATAGTTTTCATGGCAATTAAATCTATCCTATGGAACTGGGATAGAGTTGCCAACTGCCTTGAGAAAAAAGTCTGGTCCCTTTAACAGAGGCTTAATGGGTTATTTAGTTGGTGATGCCATGTAAAAGCTTCAGCTGCCTATTAAAGGGAGAGGACATTTTTCTCCAGGCATGTTGGCAAACCTACACTGAGCTATTTACAGTGCAATTCTATGCAACTTTACGCCAGTCTAGTCCCATTGATTTCTGGGACTGGAGTAACTTTGCATAGGATTGTACTGTTATTCTGTCTTTGCCTCAGTAAGCAGCCTGTCAGAGCTCTCTCAGCTCCACCTACCTCACAGGGTGTCTGTTGTGGGGAGGGGAAGGGAAAGGAGTTTGTAAGCCGCTCTGAGACTCCCTTGGGTAGTGAAGGGCGGGGTGCAAATCCAATCTCTTCTTCTTCATCATCATCTTCTTTATAGAACTACAAAAACTAAAATAAGGGGTTTTTTACTGATGCAGAAAGTTGAACTGTTAATAATGTATATATAGCTTTCAAAGCTTCTGCATATTTGCATTACACTGAGTTTCTTTTAGCAATTTCAGAAATTGCATGTGATACACATATATTGGAAATAGATTACATTTTAGATAGACAGACAGACATAGTTGTCTTTTTATTTTTCAAAGGTAATGCCATCACTGGGTTTTTTTGTTGGGTATTTTTTTGCTTGTTTTTTGCACATCTCTGTACAATAGCCTTTGGTGCCTTTTGACAACAATTTACACCCAGCACCACCTAATCCAAGTAAGGCTGTGGCTCCTAGCATGCAGAAGGTCCTGGGTTCAATCCCTGGCGTCTTCAGTTAAAAGGATCAAGTAGTAGGTCATGTGAAAAACCTCTGCCTGAGACCCTGGAGAGCTGCCGCCGTTCTGAGTAGACAGTTCTGACTTTGATGGACCAAGGGCCTGATTCAGTATAAGACAGCTTCATGTGTTCATGTCTTCAAGTCTACAATATATCCTGTATTACATTTTAAAACACTATAAAATGAAGACTAGGGCCTTTCTCTATGATGGCCTGCCACATTTTTCTTTTCCCATAACCCCCACTGGCTCCCCCTCTTTTTTTGTTCTGAATAGTCAGCTTGATGGAAAGTTCTGGAGAAGTAAAAAAATTCCCCACTGTTCTTTGACACTTGTCAATGAAAAAGTAGTACACAGGTGTTGTTTTTGGAATTTTTAATGGACTAATGTGGCTCCCTCCAATCTTAATCTATTACCTAGTATATACATAAAAATTACTTTGGAAAATATATTAGACTGTGAATATATTACACATAACATATTAAAACACAATTTATGTAAACAAATATATACGATTTATGTTTAGAGAGTGAAAAAGTAACACATTTTCTTTATGTATGGTAAAATCCTTCATTTTAAAAATACTGAGAATTACTCTCCAATCTCATAAGATTCATTATTTGAAGGTTAGCTATAAAAAGATTTCATGATTTCTCACTAGTATAGCCATACAGGAGTGAACTGGACAACACCAGTATTAAGTGATAAGTGAATCTACCCAATATAGTGAAGTCAGTGACATACTTTTCATCCAGTTTATCATGATATAACAGTAACCAAGATGTCCTTAATAAAATATACTCATCTAAAAAATGTTTCTATAGTACATTTAGAATTGTTTGACTTGGCTTTCTTGGATGTGGACTGGGGAGCCATTGTTCCAGACCTAAAAAGAAAGAAATACACGTGTCACTAAGTAAATAAAACAATTTTAATAGCAGTACAGTTAATAGAGACAAATTCTAAAGACTGAAATAAAAGTTCACTTGGCAATGAGCACTTACCGTTTTGTTCCTGTTGTGGAATTTGTACCATATTGTTCTCTGTCCAAGTTTCCTAAGGAAACAAATATTTTAGCTGAAAACCAGAAGATATACTGTGGGAATTATATATAACAAGTGTGTGGAGGGGGGCTGAGATAAGGGCAAAGGGGGAAGAAGCCTTCCTCCCCCCCCCTTCATATCTACTGCTCTCTCCTTCCTCCTCCTCCTGCCACATTACTTCCCTTACTCACTTCTTCTGCCCTGCAACAGCACCCGCACAACCCCCCTCCTTCTATCTCATTTTGTGCCTCTAGGGGAAGTGAGACATCTCTTTTGAGTGATAATGTCTGGGTTTTCTGAAAATACAGAAAACACAGCTGGTCTCAGGCAAGGGTCAATGACAGGTATTAGCAGGAAAGATGAATAGAAAGAAGAAATGCAGCCTTTGCAACTGATTCTGAGAAGAGGTTGCTGAGTCCACTCAAGCCACTTTTGCCACCAAACCAGTTGTGGCGCCTGACATCTCACGGCACCCAGCCAAACTAGGCCCTAAACCATTCTCCAAAGGGGCTTATGCTAGGGCTGAGGACTAACTCTCCCCTATAGGGCCCAGGGCCAACCTGGTGAGCCCAGTGTTTCTACCTATGCACTGCTCTCTACTGCTGTGGGGATACTTCCAAGCAGTCCTAAGAAATATATTACTAGTACCCTTTTTGTATTGTCTGTAACTGGGCTGGTGATATACCGAATAAACTGAACTGAACAGCCCTAAGAATAGGAGAATTCATTATAATAAGTCTTAATGAAGCACACTTTAGGTCCAGATGACAAGTAACCTATGAGCCAGGGTGTCTAGTTCAAATCTTACCTCGGCAACAAACTTGCAATGTGGGTAATAAAATTAGCTTACGGTATGGTTCTTCAAGACTCCTGAAGCAGCTTTTTTCCCTGAATAAAAATCACACCTTTTCCTTCACAAAATAAAAAAACAAACAACTCTTCCTCCTGAAAGTTTACTTGCCATGCTGCATCTGAGGTGCTCAAAACATACTTTTAAAATACTTCTATATGACTGATAAAACTCACCCATGCTTTTTGAACTTTCTGTCAGCTCCTTGATAATGCCTTTATTTAAACAAACATCCACATGTTTGTTAAACAATGCAAGATCCTTTGTATTCTGTTCTAGGTTGCAGACTGGACAAACTAAAGACTTGGTTTCAGTAGTGGTGGAAAAACGTGGCAATTTGATTTCTGTACGGCTGGACTGCTCATAATTTTCTTCTTTTCCCACTGATAATAATTTAGAAGAAACACCTTGTTGTGTTGGCATACCAAATATAAAGTCATCAGGACAGTTATATCTACTTTGACTACTGTACTTATTGTCTTTCAGCTGAGGGAAGCCATCTATGCTGCTACTGAAAGAGTTGTTGACTTTATCTGTTCGCTGTACTTCTACATGTGGCTCACTTGTTTTATCTTTCTGACATTTGTTTGTTTGGCTTTCCAGAGACAAATCAGTCTTGTTCTCCCATAATTTGCTGCCATTTGTAATTTCTGCATTATCTTTTTCCACTGTTTCACTGAGACAACTGTCAATGTGCCTGTTAAATGCTTCTAAACTGCTATCTCGATGCTCTTTGAAGCAAACAGGACAAATGAAGATCTGATGGTCATTATCTTTCGGTTGTTCAATTGATGTTGCTGACTTTACATCCTGTGGACTCTGTTTGCTTGAAGACTCATTTATAGAAGTTTCTTTATTAGCCTGCTGTATTGTAGCTCGCTTTTTATTGAAGAAACTTTCTCTTTCAGATGCTTTAGGAAAAATTTCCTCACCAGATTTCCTTGGCGAAAGCCTAGAACTAGAGTCTTGTTTTCCTGGCTCTAAGAAATGAACAATGCTCTTTTGTTGATATTTCTTTTCCTCTTCATTTAGAAAACCGGATACTCGTACACCTGAATATGATAAACAAGTCATAGAAATTTGATCTGTAACAGAGTTGAGTTTAAAAGCCTTGTCAAAATCAACATTTACATGCATGTAATTCGGCTTTTGCAAATAGTCCATTTTAATAAGAATTACTGGAATGGACTTTGCAAGCCTAAAAACTGCATGCTATTCTAATCTTCCTAGGAATGACAGAGTTTGTACAGAGATACACAGTGCCATAAGTTTCATACAAAAAGGTTAGTTGCTAGAGGGAACATATATCATAGAATACTTAGTCACTGAACAATGATCTCTTGGAAGCTTTGATCTTTAAATGTTAAATGGTATTTAAAGAAGGATGGCATCATACTCAAAATGCAGGTCTCCGTACCAAGGGCAATCTCCTAAACAGGGACAGGCATGAACTTGGAAAATGCGGTTCATATCAGTTCGGGGTTAATAGCTAACCAAACCAGTGGTTTCTGGCTCCACGAACCCTGTTGAAAGGAACTGCAGTCCCTTTCCATGAGGTTTGCAGACTGCCCCCCAAAAACAGCTGAGCCACGGGGAGCAGCCTGTTTCCTGCCACTCCGCTGTTTCGGGCTGTCTTGTGCAGTGCCTTTAAAGTTTGAAGAGTGTGGGCGGGAAGCACCTCCCCTCACTCAGCTGTTTTTGGCCTGTCTTCTGCCATCCCTTTAAAGTGTAAAGGGTCTGCACAAGATAGCCCAAAACATCTGAGCAGCGGGGAGCGTTCCCTACTGCACAACTGTTTTTGTGGTTTTCACAGAGAACAGAAATCAGGGGTTTAAAGGGACTCGGAGTCCCTTTAAACCCCTCTATCAATGGACCACCACAAACTGCCTTGAAGTTTGTGATGGCAGACCAGTCAAGAACTTCGGTTTGCAAACCACAGGGCAAAATTAATGACAAATTTTGCTTCGTGGTTCAATTTGTGCCTATTCCTACTCCTAAAGCAGATACATACTTCATTACTATTTAAAAAATTAATTGCACTAGCCCCCCCATGACCTCCCCACCCTCCTCTGCTACCTACGGGAGACCTGCTCAAGGAGCCACAACCCCCACTCACCAGGAAGCAAGGTGGGACCCAACCGACGTTGGAGAGGAGGGGATGCTCAGCCAGCAACAGCAGCCGAGAGCCCCAACGGGCTGGAAAGGGGCCTGGGCGAGGTGAAGGTGGTGGGAAGCCTGGGAACAGTGGCAACTGCAGTCATGCCGGGCCACAGGCCCGGTGCGAGAGCACAAGCACACCCCCGAGCTCCGCATCTCCAGGCGGGTGGGGGCAGCGACAGGCCAGGCAGTAAGGAGGCAGAGCGGAGGGTGGATGTTGGAGCACTGCCCTGAGAAGAGGCGCAGCATCTTTCCTTACATAGGGGGGCGGGGCCAGAAGGGGCAGGAGTGGGTGAAGGGAATAAAAGGAGGCAGCAGCGATGGGTGGAGGAGGACACAAGGAATAGAGAGGCCACACTGAGAGAGACGGATTGCCTAAAGCCTGGTGTGGTCGGATAGCAGGGGTTGGTGACGTAACCTCCCCTGTACTGGTCAAGTTGGTGACCCTAGTTGCCTCCAGGGGAAGCTTGCAGCGACGGCGGAGAGCGCTACTGACCCCAAGTCCAGCGAGAGTGATGAGGGGTCAACCAGCTTGTGTGACAATGATTTATACTTGTTACTACTGGAAAATTTCGGAAAGATGGGCTTACTGGCAAGTCATGGCATACAGAAAGATTATCTATGACTGAAGACCATGAACAACAGACAAGTAACATCTTCATCTTGAACACTGGGCCTGTTGCAGATGCTGCCTGGATGCTTTCATTTTTACCTACAGAGATATTTCGTTTTTGTAAATGCAAGCTGGAAGAAATCCAAATTCTCCCTGGAATTCCCTGAACTTAATAGCAACTGACAGCTATCCCTATTCATGCCTAATGGGACACCATATCTCTCCCAGAAAACTGGGTAGTTGCAAAGAAGTTGCAAAAGTGAAGAGCTAAGAATTCTTATATTTCAATAAAATATTCTAACAATTCATATTCCTGTACAACAATTTTTCCAGTTAGAAAAGCAGCTTGTGAGCAAATGTAGGGACAGTGTGTTTATTAAGAATGTCTCTTCTCAGAAACATCAACTATTACTTTAATGCACACATAATACAAGCAGTTAAAATAATTTTAAAATGATATTACCCATCAATCTGAGGTGTAAAGTCTGTGGGGCCACACCTTCCATTTCTATTTTCAGTAATTCTTTAGCAACAGCAAATATTTCTTCTCCAGTAGAAACTGCCGATAGTACTGTACTAGCTCTTGTTTTCACTTCAAAGTTTACATTCTTCAATTTTAAAGTAACAGTTCTAGCCTATTAAAGAGAATAAACTTCCTTAAACATACTGTTAAGGTCTTTTTCTGTGGTGTTACAGAATTTAGAAATCATAACGTGGCTTAAAAATAAGACATGCAACCCTTTTACAGTAAGTATAAATTTCACATGGTTATACTTTCCAGCATTTTATTTCTGTTACACTTTAAAACTCTATGGATGTCAGCATTTGGTAATTAGACTATACACAGATGCATTGCAGCACATTCCTGATAAGTGTACAGACCATGTCTATCATAACTGTGGGGATTTTGCTAGATAGTTAAAATAAATACAACAGCATGTCTGATAGGTAGTTATACTTGGGTACTAATGTCACAAAATAAACAAAATCACTGCACTAATATATATAAAAATATGTTAAGCAAGACCAGGATGTATATTGTTTACAACACTGCCGCTAGTACTGACTACCCTTTCAGAAGGGACAACTGTAGTTTAAATCAAGTATAAAAAGAAATTATCACACCAAGTAATCTAATTTCCCCCCCCCCCCCAATTTATATTTTCTCACTTGAACTCAAGGTGGATTACACAGAGCAGGTCAGTACAACAGACAGGATGAGACATTCAGTAGCTAATGCAACAGGAATTAGGATTGTTGAACCAACCAGAAGTCTAAAAACAGAACTGAAGCAAAGCATAAGTATTAACATGACACACTAAATGAAGCAAATTTCCACAGCAGGATCCGCGTTTCAGCAGGTTATACACAGTACTATAGACCACAGTCCCTAATAATTTATCCAAGTAACTTTCTGAAACATAAGAACATAAGAGGAGCCAATGTTGAATCAGGCCAATGGCCCATCCAGTCCAACACTCTGTCACACAGTGGCCAAAAATACCACGTGCCATCAGGAGGTCCAGCAGTGGGGCCAGGACACTAGAAGCCCTCCCACTGTTGACCCCCCCCAAGCACCAAGAAGTCAGAGCATCACTTGCCCAAGAGGGAGAGTTCCTATCTAATTCCCTCCTGAAGCCATCCATGCTTGTAGCCACCACCACCTCTTGTGGCAGTGAATTCCATGTGTTAATCACTCTTTGGGTGAAGTACTTTCTTTTATCTGTTCTAACCCGACTGCTCAGCAATTTAATAGAGTGCCCACGAGTTCTTGTATTGTGAGAAAGAGAGAAAAGTACCTCTTTCTCGACCTGTTCTATCCCATGCATAATCTTACAAACCTCGATCATGTCATCCCTCAGCTGTTGTTTCTTCAAGCTAAAAAGCCCCAAGCGCTTTAATCTTTCTTCATAGGGAAAGTGTTCCAACCCTTTTATCATTCGAGTTGCCCTTTTCTGCACTTTTTCCAAAGCTATAATATCCTTTTTGAGGTGTGGTGACCAGAACTGAGGTTGCACCATTGATTTATATAGGGGCATTATGATATTGGCTGATCTGTTTTCAATACCCTTCCTACTAATCCCCAGCATAGCATTGACCTTTTTTACTGCAGTTGCACACTGTCTCGACAATTTCAGTGAGTTATCTACTACGACTTCAAGATCTCTCTCTTGGTCAGTCTCTGCCAGTTCGGACCCCTTCAAAGTGTATTTATAGTTAGGATTTTTGGCTCCAATGTGCATCACCTTGCACTTGGCCACATTGAATCTCATTTGCCACGCTGACGCCCACTCACCCATCCTTGACAGATCCCTTTGGAGTGCCTCACAATCCTCCCTGCTTTTCACCACCCTGAACAACTTTGTATCATCCGCAAATTTAGCCACTTCACTGCTTACTCCCAACTCCAAATCATTAATGAACAAGTTAAAAAGCATCGGACCGAGTACTGATCCCTGCGGTACCCCACTGCTTACCACCCTCCACGGAGAAAATTGTCGGTGTGTAAGCTTCAGCATAATGATCATAAGAATCTGACAGCTGACAGCTGCACTGAACTGGATTCAGCCGGTTTGGACTTGGCAGAGGCAAGCCAAGTCACCATGAGTCAGCACTGATCTGATTGGCTGACCAATGTATATATGTAGTTGTGTATTACTGTATGTTCTCTCTTGGAAGGTGTCTGGTGTCTGGCGGAGCAGTTTGTTGGCGAGCTGTATATATTGTAAATAAATTTCCTGTATATAGTAACCACTGGACTGTCTCAGGGTGATTGACTATAGGAAAGCCTCTGGTGAATGGAATGACTGCTGGTGAGTGCAAGTGTGACTGAGGTGCTGGTTCAACTTCTTCAAACGCGCTGCGCAACAAAAATTTCCCATTTATACTCACAGTGTGACTCTATTGCCTGCATTAAAAAAGCCTTCAAATAATTAGGTTTTGCATAGTCTGAAGAAAGCCCAGAGAGGGAACCTTCCTGACCTCCTTAGGCAGGCCATTCTATAAGGTGGGAGCCATAATGGAGAAGGCACGTGTATGGGCAGTTGTTGATTTTGCTCATTTGCTGGTTGGCGCCTGCAGAAGACCCTGCTTCAGTGATAATTATAGATTTTATGCTGATATCATGAACAAGCTTCTATTCTCCAGAGGTATAAAATTTGACTTGCTGCTGTTCCTTGTGTACTCCCTCCCTCCTTCCTTGGGACGTGGAGTGTAATGGAAAGTTTCCTAATTTTAGAAGCCTTCAGTCAAACCCTTGTTGGTCTGTGAGGTGCTACCGGACTTGAATCTACTGCAGACCAACACAGCTACCCTCTAAAACAGTCAAACTCCAAGTCACCTTGACATCCTGGCACCTGGACACACTGAAGTTTGTTTCTTCTCCATAAACTGGGATTTTAAATCATAATTTAATCTCAATTTGTAGGAAGGAAGCAAATTTCAATTTGCCCAAATGGCCTTAATTCAGAAGCCATGGCAAATCGGGGTTTGATTCAAGGTTTCCAAAAGTAAACTAGCCAGATGGCTACTACATGAACTTTTTGTTCCGTGTAGTATAGGGCAAAAGTAGTTCATTATGCTTCTCTAATTGTCTAAATAATATGCCAGCTGCACATTAATATAGGGATCAGCAATGTAGGCCGTCTGGAAGACACAGAATCTGAAGAACCCAAATAAGGGGGTTTTAACAGAGAATCTGAGGAACACAAGTAACCTGTTTTTATCAGACCAAGTGAAAAACCTTGCAGCATGGTGAGGGGGCTGTGTTCTTCCTGCTCCTGCATTTATTTACTTACTTAAAATATTTATACCCTGTTTTTCCCTCCTAGGACAGGGCCCAAGGCTGCTTTTACATAAAATTAGAATTATATTTGGGCTCTGCTGCTTTGCTTTACTTGAGCATCATCATTCAAGCAAAGACATTATGATTTATACATATCTGCACCCAAGAAATCCACTGGAAAAATATAGTGTTCAAAAATGTAGATACTTTTTGAATGCTGGATCTAGTTTCCTGACCAGGGCGGGGGAGAAAGACAGAACACAGAGGGCTCTCACAAAGCACATATATATGAGCATACAGGTTCACTTCCTATAATGAACACAATTCAGGGAGTTTAAAAGCCCTGAACTGCACAATTCTCACACAACTGTTCATTTTCCCATCGAAATACCAAAGGTTACTTAGAATTGGCTTCTTCATGAACCACTACATGCACATATGCATGAAGATGAATCAAGAAGTACACTCTTTGTCATGTTCTACTATTGAAACTTTTCTTCCAGCAATCCGTAAAAACCCTCAGTAGCGGCTACAAATATTTGAACCAAAGATAAACATTATTTATTCTGTGGCTTGATAATTATTACTTGCCCCAAAATATTCAGAGATAGGATGGCCCAGAGAATCTGAGTAACTAATAGAAACTATTTTCAGACAGTGACTGTGTTGGGCTGCAATCGACCGAAGGGAACGAAGGGAACTTTAACTCTCCAAAGCTCATATCCTCCAAAACCTTGTTGGTCTCTAAAGTGCTACTGGACTGTTCTAATAGCACCTAGAATTCTAGATATCACCCGGACTGTCCCCGATTTCCCTACCATACAGATGAAACAATACAGCTGAATTTCCACGTATACAGTATATTTATTAAACTAGTGTCTGCTCCAAGCTGCAACCAATATGAATTAGATAGGGAAGAATGGCACATCTTTTAAATGTGTGATCATTATATATATTCTTTACCAGCATAAAACCAAAGGCAATCCATTACTGCTTAATTCTTTTGCTAATTAGCAGCTTTTACTAAAAACTACTCTATGCAAAATTACTTGAGTTGTTTTTGAAAGTCACAAAATAATCCTGTTACTAAGGAACAACAGAAAACAGCCCACACTCAAAATACTTTGCCTAGAGTGGGCAGAGGTAAATGACCAAGGGGGTGGGGAGATGGATACAGAAGGCCAGATACTACTGACAATAGAGTTACTAGGCCCAGCTTAATGACCAACAGGAAACTGGGAGGTAGTGGTGGTGTAGGGGAAGCCAGCAATGCTGTGATGTCACTTCCAGGGAAAAATGGGAAGTGATGTCACACCCCCTAGGAAATGCCAGAAGCTCTATGGTCCCTGGTGATTCCTAGAGAGACATGACACCATTTCTGAGTTCTCCAGACGTAATGTCACACCAAGTGAATTTTTTTTCTCCTGCCAGCTGCTGGAGTACAGGCAAGCAAGGCCCACTGGGGACAACCCTGACAGGCATATAGAATTTCGTATTTTATCCTAGAGTTACTTACTTTAAGTCCTTCCCTTTGCAAATCCTCAGCAAGGTCGCTGCAAAGGTCTTGACACAACCTGTACTGTTCTGCAGCACTTATTTCATTAAATGTCCTAGATGTCCAAATAAAAAATAGCATTATATTTCATATTGTAGAATTTCAGCACTACTGACCTCAAATGTCACAGGTAAACATGACATTTTTCTACTATGCTATGGTCTGTAATCTACATAGAATCAATCTAGAAAATATACTGGACATGATGACTATATAACTATTTCAGTGTGGCTTTTTGAATTCAGTACCCTCTCAATATGTAATACAGAATAATTAAAGAAAAAACCAAAATATAGTTCCTTTACATGCTGCTGCTGTATAACATAAATAGGAAGCAATGCCTGAGAACTAATATATAGCCAAACAATACTAAAGACCGAAAAAGACTGTGTGTTGATTTTTGTCTACAGTTTATTTTTCTCATCAAGCACAAGAGATCTAATAAGCAAAACAGAAACAGTACAAAAAAGCATGAGGCATGTCAACTGATGCAGAAAATGGAGTTATAGAAATAAAAAACAGTGCAGTAAGAGTAAGGCATAGCTACAGTTCTGTCCTTTATATAAGCCGTCCATTTCTTTTTAAGTTCTTTTCATAGGCCTTCCTGAACCTTCCATTATACTGTTGCCCTATAACCTTTACAAAAATGCCCTCCTGAGCAACTCATTTACATAGTTTACACAGGGAGGGGCTGCGGCTCAGTGGTAGAGCATCTGCTTGGCATGCAGAGGGTCCCAAGGTTCAATCCCCAGCATCTTTAAATGAAAGGATCAGTTAGTAGGTGCTGTGAAAGACCTCAGCCTGAGACCCTGGAGAGCTGCTGCCAGTCTCAGTAGACAATACTGACCTTGATGGATTCAGTATAAGGCAGCTTCATGTGTGCATGTGAGTTTGTGAAATGATGGAAGTGTGTGTGTGGGGGAGGGGGCTATCTGGCCCCCTCAGGCAGGCCATTGTATAAGAAGGAAGCTGCAACAAAGAAAACCTTCTATGGGCAGCTATCAATTTTCTCCATTTGCAGAGTGGCAGCTCTAGAAGACTTTGTTAGTAGAAGTATCTTTGTATTTTTGAAAGATGGCTGGTCTTTTTTTTAATACATTTTCTTGGAACAGTAATATGTATTCCTGTGACATCACTAACCATGAAGAAGGATTTTTTTTAGTATCACATTTGTATTTCTAATTGAACTAGGCCTAATTATGCAAGAAAGCCCAAGTTCACTCTTATTCTGAAATAGTTTAAGCCTTTATAAAGCAAAGTCCTCATGGGATGCCTGTTTGCAGTGAATGCTGTATGAAGTCAGGAGTGGGCAATTGCCTCTTCCCATTTAATGAAGGAAGATGTCACTGGAAAGAGGCAAGCCAAGCCATAGGCTGAACATAGTCAAGCAGCTTCCCACTTCATATGACCAAAATGTTTGCTACATGTAGTGTTGCATTAGCGTTTCCATCAGTAAAAAAACCTTTACAGGAATTTTACTTATCAGTTCTAGTGGATATAAATATGAGTACATACCTTTCGGTGCTCATACTTTTTCTTTCTCCATCCCTTTAAAAAGGAAACATAGAATGTACAATCAAGCACTGATTTTTTAAAATCAAACCTGTTTTTACCATCTTCAATAGTATATATTTTCTTGGTGAATTATAATATTTAATATTTTATGTACTATTCATTATAAAAGGCCATTATAAAAATAAATGTAAAACATCCTTAATATTTATCAGAATTTTCACAGATAAATGGTTCAAATAAAAAAGCAAATGCATCGTTACCCTTTATAACATTGCAACCTAAGGAACATACATTTACAAACTAGTGTGGCATAGCAGTTAGAATGTTTGACTTGGTCAAATTCCATCTTTGCCATGTAACTCAGTGAATGCCTCTGGGCCAGTCACTCTCTCCCAGCCTAACCTACCTCATGTATGCCACCCATGACACCAATGGGGGAAAGGTGGGATAGAAAATAAATGAATACATCTATTTTAGAGTAGTTGTCTATAAAAGCACAGGAAAATGTATAAAACTTATCAGAACTTGGTTCGGTTAAATAAATGTTTTTAAAGATATAAAACAAATATAGTCAGTTTTACATTTAAGAAGGGATGAACAAGCCCCCTACCACCTCCTTTCCTTCCCCCACTTCCTTATTTCATTTCCCTAACTACACTTCCTGCCACTGCAGTCCCTCTCCCCCCCCCACTCCTTATCCCAGTCCTTCCTTCCCCAGGCCTTACAATCATCAGTGCTACAGTCCTTCCTGAACCTCCCCCCCCCCACTGCTGCTCTTCCTTACACCCCACCACCTCCTTTCCCCTGGCCACTGCCAATACCACCTCTGTACTTCCTCTGCCCCAAACCGTCCCTCTGCTGATGCCATTTCAGCAATGTTCATTGGAGCTGCTAGGCAACACCCCAAATTGCACCTGTTGTTTTTTTTACAGTTACAATGTCTGTGTAACTGTACACATTGCCACAGTGGTTTTTTTGTTTACTCACTTTTTTCATTCTCTGCTTTTTTTCCCTGCAGAGACCTGGGCTTGCAGAATTATCTCCTGCATTCCTGGGTGCCCACCTGTGCAAATTTTTTGATCTGCATGGGGGAGCTAGGTTTGTACTTAGTTATATCAAGCAGATACTGGGTTAAATAAACCTGAGATTTTTTGTGACGGTACTCATTGGTATTCGTACCTTTATTCGAGGCTCTCCCAAGTCTTGAGCAAGGAATTGATGGAAAATGGCACGACCTTATATACTAGCAGCTCCCCCCCCCCACAAAAAAGCACTGAAATAAACTGCTGATTTAATCAGTATAAGACAGTTTTGTATGTTCCCTATAAATATAAAATGTAACATACTAACAGAACCAGAGAACTTAACCAGTTACACATAAAATACCTTTCCAAGTGTGTGGAACCCAAACCAAGTGATATTTCCAGAAAACTGCGCCACGATGTTTCAGAAAAGAGAAGAGAAATTAATGCCCTCTGCTGGTAAAGGTCCATACAAGTCACAATTCCCAGCGCTTTAAGCATTTTTTCTGTTACTTTTCCTATGCCGGGCACCTGAAAGAGTGTTAATATGAATCAGTAAAATTGAAAGCTTCCATTAAATCAACCGTAGTAAAATACTTCCTGGGGAAATGAAAATATTTATTAATTCCACTTGGTCTCAATGATCAACTGAGTAACTATGTTCTTGGAACTAGAACCATTTGTTAAAAGGATTTCACAAAGAGCGAGCATAAATAGCTGCATGGCATTGCTGAGTGCTGCCCATAGCTAGTAAACCTAATATATTTTTCTGCAATGACACTGAGCTAATTCTAAAATCTTGAGCCACAAAATAATATGCATAAATAAAGAGGTTTAACACCATCAAACCTCATTTAAGGGCTGGAAGCCCAGCAGGAACTCATTTACATAATAGACCACACCCAGCAGCAGAAACTCATTAACATATAGGCCACACCCCATGCCTTCCCTTGGCTTGCCTGGGCCCCCTGGGGCCATGAGGCCCAGTAAATGCTGTATCGATTTGACTGATTGCCATCTGTTCTTCAAGAAGGCATGTATCAAGGCCCTCAAAGTCCAGCCCCTATCTGAGGGTAGGAAGGCCCTCACCCTACAGAGTTCAGAGAGGCTCCAATGAACTGAACATGATGGGAAGGGTCTAACTGATATTTCTCCCAATTAACCATTAATCTAATTGGGTACAAGTAGAGAGGACTATTCTTATACGTGTCCTCAAGAGTTCTTGGGATGGTGATACAGTAAGCTAATCATCTAGATAAGGGAAGATGGTACAGCCACAACCACCACTATGCACTTCATGAAAACTCCAAGTGGTGGCAAAGCCAAAGGGGAGAGCAGTGTATTGAAAATCCTCTGCCACCTGTCTGAAATGGAAGTACTTTCTGTGTGAGCGGTGAATACCAATATGAAAGTTTGTGTCCTTAAGATATGGGACAGCAAACCAGGGATCAGGAGTAAGAAACAACAGAAAAACCCTTCTATACTTTGAAACCTTCAGAAACTTAATTCTCTCAAGTCAAGTATCGGCCTAGGGTGCGCCATCTTCTTTGTCAATCAGAAAAAAATCTGGCATGGAAACCACACGATTGCAGGCCTGTGGAAACTTTTTCCACTGTCCCTTTTCAAAGGAGAGAAGAGGGTTGATTCCTCAAAGGGAAGGCCCTCAACCTGACAGTGTCTCCAACAGGAGGGCAGCCGTATGCTGCCAGGTGTGTCTTCCCAGGACCACTGCAGAGGCCATGGACCTGGCTGACACGTCAGCCACATGTCTGCCCACATCTATCCCCTGCTTGGAAAGTCTGAGCTCTTCTGATTGGATCAATTTGGCCAATGATATAGGTTCTTCAGGAAGGGCATCTAAGTACTATGACAGATTTTCCCAAAGGAAGAGCTGATAGCCACCCATAATCACTTGATAATTCACCACTTGGAAGTTGAAAGCCACAGACTAATAACATTTATGTCATAAGGAATCTAGGTGACAGCTTTCTCTGTCTCCAGGAAAGGAGTGTTGGCCAAGTCTATGATGCACCTGCATGTCCTCTGTCACTAGTGAGGAGGGAGGTGGATGAGTAGTTAGGAAATCTCAAAACTCTTGCTTGATCTTATATAAATGTTTGATCCTGTGGGAAGCGGCTGCAGTAGAGGCCAGCTTCTGCCAGACTGGAGCCATCAGGCTTGCAAGGACCTCTAAAATAGGAAAAGCCACTGTACCAGGAGAATCAGAGTACAGGCAATTCAAAATTTTATCCTTTAGCCTGTTATCTGACATGACGACGTCGATACCCAGAGCCTTGGCCATTCTCAACATCTGTTCATCATAGAAGTGAAGGTCCTCACTTGGGAAAACTGAGGTTGAATCCCCTATTCTGTCATCTGAAGATGGTTTGGACCCACTCTCAGAACTGTAATGAGATATCACAGCCACATCCTCGTCTGGCTCATGGTATGGAGACATCAACAGTAAAAAAGTGGAACTGGCTTCTGCCTGCCTAAGGTTGTCAAGGTCCTGCCTGGACCCCAACACAGGGAGGGGTTGAGGCCGCTGGAAATGGAGATTGGTCCAATGTTGCAAATACACTGGAGACATATAATAGGAGTGGCACTGTGGTGGACAAGCCTGCTGCCAAGAAACAGGCAGTGTTGTGTCAGGCTGCCCTAGCTGACCTCCCGGGATGCCAGGTAAGTCCCTCTCAGAAGCTGAGGAGGAACAATCAGGAGAGCCAAAATGTGGAGAGGGAGTGCACGTGGGCATCAAAATGACACCCTGCTTTTTGGAAGATCACCTTGGAGAGGGTGAAGGAAGCTTGCCGTGCTTGGAGCCAATCTTCTCGTGTCTTGATTTTTTGTGTTTCTTAGATGGTGGTTCCAAAACAGGTTGGAACTGAGGAGGTCACTGATAGGGACCAAGGACTACTTGACTCCGAGGCTGGTGTGATGGATGCAGCTCTTTTTGGTGGATTGGGAGCCTCTTTAGTAGTTGGGACTGCCAGGACCAATTGGACAGAAGATGGACCAGAACAAGACTCCGGTACCGGAACTGACACGGTTGACGGGCTTGAGGAGGGAGGTTCTGAGCTAGAAACCGACTTGGATAGGACTGAAGCCAACGAAGCCTTCTCCCATAACACGGCTTTTAGTCCGGATGACCTATCGGAATGCAGCTTGGGCATGGCACAATTGCCTACATTATGGGACTCCCCAAGACACATGCCTAAGACAGAGCTCGTGTTCATCACTATAAGTCATCTTGGTCTCACACTTTGTGCATTTCTTGAAGAGCACCTTGGTCGCCTTAATTTGGCACCACAAGTGGTAGACACTGGAAAGACTACAGGGTAGGCCAAGAGCCACCTCATTATGCAAAGATACCCACTGGGAACAACTGGTCCGAAGAGAAAAGACAAGAAAAATGCCTCACTCTGCCAAGAAAAGAAGAGGAAGGACGCAGCTCGCTAGAATGCTCCTATTCATGCAGAGGCAAAAAAAAAAAAAAGAACTGAGGGAAGGGGGCACCTGCCTCTGGAGCATTTTGATGACTTGGGCAGAAAAAACAGTTGCATTGGCACCAGGAGGGGAGGGGCGTCCCCGTGGTAGCTTTAAGCTGGAAAAGTTTATTCCACGGCCAGCCTGTGCAAGATGAAAGATGAATAACAACAACAACAACACAGAAAGGGCTATCGGAGGGAAGCCAAGTATTTAACCACTACCAATGCATTTTTTAAGTATGCAAGCTTTGTTTCACGCACCATATACTTTTTCATTTAAATGTAATGTAATTTTCTTAGGTAGTGACAGCTAGATATAGGTATGCAAGATAAGAAAGTAGGGAGATGAAAATTTGGAAAGAGGGTACGAACACCAGATAAATAAGTAATGCTAAAAACATCATATATAGTAAATTTTCAAGCATTCCTCACCTTTCTAATGGGTGAATCTTTGATGAACTTCATCACAGCTTCCCTTTCGGGGGGGATACTGAACTGACCATTAGGCTTATTTTGATCACTGGACATTTTTGCCAACATCGTATTTGGAGCAATGCCTAAGCAGAAAAAACAAAGCCCTCTTTGAGTTCCATATACAATGATTTCAAAAGTAAAGATCTGGAGTTATTGTCAAAGAAATGGATTCTTTGGTCCTCGAGAGACATTCTTACAAGTTTTTTTACACACATTCTCTGTACAAGTCAGCAATAAAATCGCAGAAAAGTGACCACTATGAATACACTGTTAAATGAGGTAATATAGTTGCAGATGAAAACTGCAACTATGCAGATCTGTACAAGGTATTCTGCAACTTTGGTTAAAAAAAGTACTTTTTGTGGAGAGATAATGAAAAGTAGCATTGTACAGAAAAGTCATGTTTAAATCTAAATAAATGATCTAGATAACCTTCAGCCAGGTACTTTCTTCCAGCACAATCCACGGGGCTGTTATGAAGATAAACAGAGGTTTGAGGGCCATGTATGCAACTCTGGGCTCTCCTCTGGGAGAGACAAACACTGCAATCCTAAACCTCCTGACACCCATGGTCTCAGAAGAATGCAACTCTGTTTAGGATTTCACTGTTAAACATACTTAGGAATTATGGTTCTAGAATACCATTACAATAACGTAAAACAACTGGATGTACTTTGTGAATCATGGTCAATAGTTTGTTTTTGAACACAAAAATTACATTTTTCTCTAAAAACCCTGAGAATCTGAAAGCTGCTCATTTAAGTTACCTGCAGGTACAGAGAGACAAGGTATTTTGTATTTCATCCAGTTCCAAGAAAGAAATTTTGGACTTCGGTAAAGAGAGGTGCCTGTTTCCCCCACCCACATTTTCCAGTCATCGTGATACCCAATCTCTTCTGATGTTTTCCCAGTACACTACTCCATTTGTAGCAAATAACTGGATAAAGAAGTGAAAGCCTATTTCAGGGATTTTAAGTCAATCAAGATTAAGCAATAGTAATTCCTTCACCATTTAACCAGGTATAATAAACTCTTAAAATAGCACGAATGCTCATGGGATTATTTATCTCCTTTCCTGCAAGATACATCTCTTTTACAATATGAATAACTATCTCTAAGATGGCTCCTAAGTACTTTACTTGTCACACAGCAGCTGCTGCTATAAATGCTCCCATTGTTCCAAATGTTGACTTGCAGATCTTATCTTTCACTAACAGAAAATCCTGTGATGGAATCTGGGATTTGCTCTTCCCTGATCTAGTTCACTCTTTCATATGTCCATTATTTTTCCATTTACTTGACTTTCAAGCAGTTTTCCTGTAATGAACTTTAATATGTGCTATTAAGCTCTTCCCAAAGAGGTTAATGTTGTATATACAAAAAGATATTTGTAAAAAAAGAAAGAAGATAAGAAGAAGAGATTGGATTTATACTCCACCCTTCACTCAGAGTCTCACAGTGGCTTAGAAACTCCTTTCCCTTCCCCTCCCCACAACAGACACCCTGTGAGGTAGGCAGGGCTAAGAGAGCTCTTTCTAGAACTGTCCTTGAGAGAACAGCTCTGACAGAACTATGGTTTGCCCAAGGTCATCCAGCAGTTGCATGCGGAGGAGTGGGGAATCAAACCCAGTTCTCCCAGATTAGCATCCGTGCACTTAACCACTATACCAGAAAAGGGAAAACATTCTTTTGTCCATAAAACCGTAAGTGCTAAGTTTTGCAGAAGGATTAAGATGCTGAAGTGCAGACTGGAAGACCAGTAGTTCGGCAGTTCAAGACCCTAGTGCCGTGTAACGGAGTGAGCTCCCATCTCTGGTCCCAGCTCCTGCCAACCTAGCAGTTCAAAAGCAAGAAACTGTAAGTAGATAAATAGGTACCGCTTCAGTGGGAAGGCAACAGCATTCTGTGCACCTTGGCGTCTAGTCATGCTGGCCACATGACCATGGAGATGTCTTCGGACAGCGCTGGCTCTTTGGCTTGGAGATGAGCACCACCCCCTAGAGTCGGATTTGACTGGCTTTTGAGCAAGGGAAACCTTTACCTTTAATGAAGTAACATAGATGGTGCCCACAAATCCAGGTTTAACATTGATGGTACCCATGTAGCTACTTTCTTCCCCCTCTCACAACTGTCCTGATTGCCACTTATTAAAACAGGTTGATTAAGTGCAACTTTGTTCTTTGGCCTCGGCCTCCACACCCTGTTGTTGGCCCTCTAGAGGAACTGGTTGGCCACTGTGTGAGACAGGATGCTGGACTAGATGGACCATTGGTCTGATCCAGGAGGGTTCTTCTTATGTTCTTATGAGTGGACTGGTCACCTTATGCAGAACTATGATTTGGAAACTTACAAAGCTAGGATTTTGACAAAAAGTCTTTTCCTCTCAAACATGCAGCACTGATATTGGAGAGAAGTCAGTTACAGGTAAATTATATTATGAATTGCACATGCACACAAAAGCTTATACCCAGAATTAACCTTTTATGGTCTTAAAGGTGCCACTGAACTCAAACCCACCTGAAGGTAAATTAACTGGGTTTTAAAGGAATTATTCTTTGTGTGCCTCACAATGTTGGGTATAGACTAACAAGCTGACCTACTTGGAGATGGGTACAAGTGCTTTCAGGAGAAAAGAGCTGATGCTGTTCTACCAAAAGATGCATCTGCTCTGCCTCTGATATCAAGGGCATAGTGCCTAATGAAGGTTGAAGCCTGGGCCAAAGTGGCTGTTCTGCAGAACACAGGAAGAGAAATCCTACTGATAAAAGCAAAGGATATAGAGCAAAGCTCTGGTGGCATAAGCTCTGATTGTTGTAAAAAGAAGCTTTTGGGACAGTTCATAACAAAGCTTGATGGCTGAAACACTGTGCAGACATTTTGTCACTCTTCTCTGGACATGAGTAGCACATGAAAAGGTTATGGTTTTGTCTGAAGAAGCCAGTTCAGTCTAACAGTGCTCTCATAGTATCCAAAGAATGTTAAAGCCCTTTCCACTTCTGAGGTTGGAGCTGGCAAGAACACAGTCAGAGAGGACCCCTTTGAATGCTTGTGCTTTTTTTTCTTCGCTTGCATTTAAATATGAGTCTTCTTGCCAGCTTTTAGCAATGTACAGGCAGTACCAATAGAATGGGAGAATGACAGAAGGAGTATCCCTTTGAACCAAAGTCTGTACTGAGGGAGAAGATATGAGGGCCATCATAGGGGCATATGTTATCTCCAGAGAGGTGATCAGAGCCCTCTGCCAGTGACAAGTCTGGAGTCAGAAACAGCTATTTTTTTTCTCACTTGTGTCATAAGTGAGTCTACAAATGCAAGAATCTACTTTATTTTGCTGGCTTAAGTACAAAAGGCAGCAATTGCTGCCATCAGTAGGGAGCTTCCCATTATGCTGATAACAGTATTCAAATGTTTTTTCAAAGTCATGCCAAAGCACCAGTGTGAGAAAAACGTGGACTATATATAGAACTATGTACAAAGCTACCTATATGTAACTATAAACACTGACTCTAAGACTAAATAAACTATGAATAAAACCTTCAACCTGCCCTCCCTCCTCAGGCATGTGCAGACGTAGCTGTGCTTCTGAAGGCAGGGCCTTTCGTATCTAAAAGTTAGCTCTAGATGTTTCCAAATTGCAGTTCTGCACAGGTGCAGAGTCCATCAGTGTGATGTACAGAGAGCATACAAGTAGTAACCAATAGATTCCCAACATTTTACTAAAGGTGCCACATAACAGACATATGTATTTATTCAGGATATATCTTGGGTAACCCTGCATCACCCCAATTCATTGTTATCAACTGCAACAAACTGTGGATAGAAATCAAGCCACAGACGTAACAACTTTGATATCAAGGGCATGTTGGGAGCGGTGGCGCAGGCGGTTAAACGCCTGCACTGTAACATCACCGGAGCAGCCACTATGGCTGTTCGAGTACCACCGCGGTCGAGGTGAGCTCTCGACCTTCGTCCTAGCTCCCGCCTACCCAGCGGTTTCGAAAGCAACCTAATTGCAAGTAGATAAATGGGTACCCACCCTTAGAGGGGTGGGGGGCACCCTGTGTGGCTGGCTGAAGACGGCGGCGGCGATGGCGGCGACAATGACGGCGGTGGCAACCTGGCATGGACGGCATTGGTGGCGTGGCGGCGGCGAGCGAGCGCGATCGGAGGCGCGCGATTGAGCGATCCCTGGCGGCAGAAAGAAACACATTGAACGCTGTCGTGAAGAAGAAAGGAGCGTGCGCAGATGCCGAGCACCAGCTCAGCGGAGCCGGAAGTGACATTGCCGGGCCGTAAGCAGGCGGAGCTGCGCGCCTTAGGAGGAAGATCGCCACCACTACCGAACGCCGGGAGAAAAACACCCCCGCCAAGTCCAGAGACCCGACCGAGCCGAGCCGACGAAGAAACAACCAACAACCACCACAGGGGGGAGCCGGTAGGCTGTCCCATCCCCTTACACTCTGTGGCCCTAGTTAGGGAAAAATGGTGATTAGCACCAGAAACCTGTAAGCCGCTCAGAGAACCCTAACCAAGGGATTAGAGCAGGATATCAAGCCGAACGTTAAATAAAAATAAATAAAATAAATAAACTTTTGTTAATGAATAGTGACAATGGCTTATTATTTCTCATGGACACTAGAGAGGCGAGGTCTGCCAACAGGAAATAAGGGGGCCTTTATTATTACTATTTTTTGCCATCAAGTCACAGCTGACATGGCGTCCCCATAAGGTTTTCAAGGCAAGAGGCGTTCGGAGGTGGTTTGCCATTGCCTGCCTCCACCTCAGAACCCTTGGAGATCTCCCATCCAAATACTAGCCAGGGCTGACCCTGCTTAGTTCCAAGATCTGACAAGATTGGGCTAGTCTGGGCTATCCAGGTCAGGGCCCATTTATTTCTATAGAAGAAGAAGAAGAGATTGGATGTATACCCCGCCCTTCACTTGGAGTCTCAGAGCGGCTTACAACTCCTTTCCCTTCCCCTCCCCACAACAGACACCCTGTGAGGTGGGTGGGGCTGAGAGAACTCTGACATAAACTGCTCTTTTTCAAGGACAGCTGTGCCAGAGCTTGTGACTGACCCAAGGTCACATCAGCAGGTGCAAGTGGAGGAGTGGGGAATCAAACCCGGTTCTCCCAGATTAGAGTCCGCACACTTAACCACTACACCAAACTGGCAGCCAAAACTCACAGGATTATTTCAGGAGCTGGCTTGCCAGCCTGCCTTCCATTTTCTGGGTGTCAGGGTGAGTTCTGCTGCCTCCAATACCAGCAGTAGGGATATTAACCGGAAGGGAGGACTGCAATGCAGCAGTGGAGCTGCCAGTGGGACTGATGTTGGCCAAGTAAGTCTGGCTAGATTCAAGTCTAGTAAGTGCTCCCCACCCCGAGATCCTTTCTGCTTAAAAGAGCAACCTTTACAAAAATGAGGGGAATAGTAAAAAGGAGGCTGAAGGAGAAACACAAGACAGTAAAATCCCTAGAGGATGCTTGGAAGCTATTTAAAACCAACAGCCCAAATAGAATGCATTCCACATGTTAGGAAAGGCACTGCCAGGTCTAAAAGAAGGCCTGCATGCTTAACAACGCAAGACAAGGAAGCTATAAAAGGTAAAGAGGAAGTACTGCCCCAATGAATTGAACAGGAGGGACTGCAGGATCTGGTAAAAGATATGTAAGTCAATAATTAGGCATAAAAAAGAGATTTTGAGGAGTGGGATGCTAAAGGAATCAAGATAAACAATAAATATTTTTAAAAATATATCCAGAGCAGAAAACCAGCCAGAGAGGCAATGGGACCTTTGGATGACAAAGAAATATAGGGATTGCTAAAGGAAATCAGGGAGTTGGCAGAGAAACTCAATGACTTTTTTGCTTCTGTGTTCACTGTGGAAAGTACGGGCCATGTACCCATGCCACAACCACTATTTTCAGGAAGGGAGTCTGAAGAACTGAGCCAAATTGAGGTGACTGGAGATGTTCTGGACCTACTGGGGAAATCAAAAACCATTAGGTCTCCATGTCCTGATGGCATACACTGAGTTCTTAAGGAACTCGAATGGGAGATAGTTGATGTATTAACCCATATATGTAACTTGTCACTAAATTAAGCTGCTGTACCAGAAGACTGGAGAGCAGCAAATGTGACAACAATTTTTAAAAAGGGATCCACTGAGGAACCAGGAAAATTACAGGCCAGTCAGCCTAATGTCTGTCCCAGGCAAATTAGCAGAAACTGTAATCATAGATAGAAGTGTTAGGCACATAGAGGAACAAAGCCTGCTGAGGCAAAGTCAGCATGGCTTCTGCAAAGGGAAGTCCTGCTTCACCAACCTTTAAGAGTTCTTTGAGAAAGTGAACAAGCATGTAGACAACTTTGACCTGGTAGACGTTATATACCTGGACTTTCAAAGGCTTTTGACAAGGTACCTCACCAAAGTTACCTGAGTAAATTTAGCAGTCATAGGGTAAGAGCAGAGATTCTCTTATGGATTAAAAAGTGCTTAAATGACAGGAAGCGGAGAGTAGGAATCAGATTAGCATCTGTAGTGAGATAAGAATCCTATTTCCCTATTTAGCCCTAGGGGGTCCATTGTTCTAAACTTGTGAACGAACTCAAGTTCAGCATGAATGAACTCAAGTTCAGCAATCGCACATTGTAATTTCCCTTTGAAGTTTCTTTGTTTGAGAACTGCCGCTCTTAGGTCAGCAATGAAATTGACCTGGAAGATTAAATGTTCTTCCACTGGTTTTTGAGTGTTGCAGCCACTACAGATGGTTTCGGCAAAGGGAAGTCCTGCCTCAACAAAAGGCTTTTGACAAGGTACCTCACTAAAGACTCCCGAGTAAACTTAGCAGTGATGGGATAAGAGGATGGGTTCTGTTATGGAATAAAAATTTGTTAAATGACAGGAAGCAAAGAGTAGGAATAAATGGACAGTTCTCACAATGGAGGGAAGTAAGCAGTGGGTCCCACAAGGATTAGTATTGGGGCTGGTACTATTTAATTTATTCATCAATTATCTGGAACTAGGGGTGATTAGTATAGTGGCCAAGTTTGCAGATGACACAAAATTATTCAGGATGGTGAAAGCCAAGGCCAACTGTGAAGAGCTCCTCCATAAACTGGGTGAGTGGGTGACAATGTGGCAACTGAAGTTCAGTGTTGGTAAGTGTAAGGTGATGCACCTTGGGATAAAAAACCCCAGCTTCAAGTATAGGTTAATGGGGTCTGAACTTGCTGATTCTGAGAGGGAAAAAGATCTAGGGGTTGTAGTGGATATCAACCCAGTGTGCTGTAGCAGTGAAAAACATTGAGGCTTTGAAATATCATTAACACGATGGCTTGACGTTAGTATTTTGATATGCTCTGCAGACTTTCACAAGAATTGTTTTTTCTGAAGATTGTTAGTATATGTAGATGTTTTAGATATTGTAACAAATATGTGATAATAATGATTACTATTTTATTCTTATAGACTTGTTAACTGTATACAACTTCACTCTACAAATGTTAAAAATGATTCTTGCAGGTAATTTTATTTTGTTATAAAATAAATATAAAATTTATACAATCTATAAAATTATAAAATCATAAAATTGATTAAACTTACATGTATTTTATTGATATTTTGAGGTTATACATCGGTTCTATTCATAAGAAGACTCATGAAATGAATACTTTCTCCGGAAATTTCGTCAGTCTATTGTTTTGGACCTTTGTTTCTGTTATATAGTACATTTGTACCTTACATTGATTCATACTGCATTGTTATTGTCATATATTACACTATTTGGACACAATTCATGAGTAATTGTTTACTTTAGCGTCTATACACAACTTTGCGTTTTCCCTTTTTTACTGTAGCAGTGAAAAGGGCAAACTCTATGTTAGGGATTATTAGGAAAGAGATTGAAAATACAATGGACAATATTATAATGCCCCTCTATAGATCTATGGTGCGGCTTCATTTGGAATATTGGCCACTGTATCTCAAAAAAGACATCGCAGAGCTGGAAAAAGCACAGAGGAGGGCAACCAAGATGATTTCAAGCAGGGAGCACATTTCCTTTAAGGAAAAGCTGAAGAGCCTGGGACTTTTCAGTTCAGAAAAGAGAAGACAAAGGGGAGACATGATAGAGGTTTATAAAATTATAAACGGAGTTCAGAGAGTTGACAAAGATAATTTTTTGTCACTCTCCCAAAAAACTAGACCTTGAGGACATCCATTGAAACTGATGGGCAGTAGATTCAGGATGGACAAAAGGAAATACTTCTTTACACAGAGAGTGATTAAAATGTGGAATTCACTGCCAGAGGATGTAGTGATGGCCACAGAAATAAGCAGCTTTCAAAGGGGATTAATTGAATTCATACTAGCCATGGTGACTGAGGAGAACCTCCACATTCAGATGCACTAAACCTCTGAATCCCAGAGCCAGGAGGCAATATCAAGGGAAGGTCTCAGCCTCTATGCCCTGTTGTTGGCCCTCTAGAAGAGCTGGTTGGCCACTGTGTGAGACAGGATGCTGGACTAGATAGACCATTGGTCTGATCCAGCAGGGCTCTTTTTATGTTCTT
The DNA here is from genome assembly GCF_001447785.1 of Gekko japonicus. Lineage (NCBI taxonomy): Eukaryota > Metazoa > Chordata > Lepidosauria > Squamata > Gekkonidae > Gekko > Gekko japonicus. The sequence goes on along the minus strand of NW_015160847.1, from coordinate 933,411 downwards.
ACACATCAAGTGGGGGCTAGCTGGCATGATCCTGATTCTCCAACTATTGCAGGATCTGAACATCTGCATAGGGTCTTAAAAGTCATGGTTTAAACCAATAGCAAATTGTAAATGTTGTTCTACCTATTAGTTTAGATGAATGTGGAATAACCCACTTTATTGAAAAATGAACTGCTAAATCCAGAAAGCAGTGCTTTTCACTCTTTATGACCCATGTCTGTTAAATAGATGAAAATGGGGAAAAAATCCAGCTTTAACACTGAAACGTAGAGCCATGTGATGAACAGGGTCCATTTAATGGTGTTATTGAAAGTAGACCTGGCTTAACCAGAAGGCATCGGTAATGTGCCTGAAGATGCACTAAACTACATTTTTGTAGTTAAAATCCATAACCGAGATAAGCAATTTTAGCAAACTACAGTCTATGTTTGGTAATTTTCATTCCTTTACATCAAAAGAATGCAATGAACTTGCTTCTAAACTCTGAGGTGTATGTGTATATTCTGAAATACAAAAATATTACTATTAATATAAATGTACTTACCAGCACTGGCCGTCAGCCCTGTTCTTTCTTCAATCCTAAAGCGAATTTCCTTCACAACTTCTTCTGCTGATATCCCAAAAACAACGGAATTTATTTGACTTGTTGATTGCTGGTGGTCATCTGGGTGCAGCACAGAAAGATCCACAGTCTGCTTATGCACTGGATCATCATCAAACAAGACTGGTGAAGAAGTGTGTGCATCCCTGCTCCACTGTGACTTGTCACATGTAACTGGATTGCCTGGTCATAGCAAAGGGAAACCAGCTATCAGAACTTGTAAAACAAATCTATCTAATTGCTGAATTCTCTTACACATTTAGTAACAAGACGTATTCTTCACTCTGTTTGCCAAGCACCTGAATTATTTTATATACATATATAAAACTGCAGAATCAGTTTCCAGTTATTGCTGCTGCATTAAACACACACACACTGCCTGATGGAGAAAGCAGTGAGGTCTGTTAGTGTCATAAGGAGTGTGGTTCTCAATGCATACTTCATCTAGATGGAGCCGTTGCTCAATAATGGAAAAGATAGGGTATAAAAATTTTAATATAAATAATTAGATGCATGCTTACAATAAAAGGGCATGAATCAAAGGGCCTACATAACTATATAGAAAGATTAATATTTCGTTAGGCTAAAAGTGGTAGAACTTGCGTCTCCAGTAGTCAGCCAGAGCTTCAGATGAGCCTTGAACGATAGTCTTGCCATATCTACTCACCAAAAAGCCCAAGACTGCTCATTAACTAACTGGAATAGTAGACAATATGCAAGATAAATACATAGGACTGAGCTCCTGTTCAGTTACTTAGTGGAAATAACAGATTGCAAAAGCCTTTGGGCAACTTAATGAATTGTGCACTGGATAGGAGTGACACCCTGGTAGTCAGTTGCTTGGCAGAGAGCAAGAATGCAATGAGGTAATCGGCTGTCATCATCAGCACCTTTCAGAGTCAGTCGTCCAGCAAACAAGAACAGGCATGAAACTCCCTCCACTGAAAAATTAAATATGGGCATTTTTACACAGAGGAAACTGCCAAACATTAGAATTCTGAGCTGTGGCATCTGTCTGCTGATTCCATTAACAGATGCAGTGAACAACTGATATTCTTTTTTGCAAATGATACATTTAAAACTAATCAAAGTCGAACCTGTGAGCAAACAACTATTCTGTTAAAAATGGCTGAAACACCACCCTTTTTGAAAAGATTAATTCCATTATGGTTAATCGGAATTGAAATACTAAGAAAGAAACTACGTTGGAATTTCCAAAAGGGTTTCAACTAAGTTGCTCTGAAGCAACATTACAAGCAAACAACTAATAATTAAAAATATATTTTAAAATACTGCTGTCTTTGTATAATTTCCTGGCTTACAGGATGACACAATGAAAGCAAGGTAAAATGTTCTTTTGATCTGGCACTTCCAAACAGTTGCTTACCATTTACAGCAAAGCTGTGTGGTTTGATGAAATATTTTCTTTTGTCTTCAGGCCAATTCTTTCTTCCTTCTAAGTACTCTGTTATGTTCAAGTATGCTTCATCAAGACCCATGGGCATAAAGTGAGGATCATATTCAGCTAGTATTTCCCTAACCTTGATAAATATAAATACAAAACAAAAGATGTGCTGCAGTGGCAGAAAATCTCCCAGCTTCTGAAGTATTATGTGGCCAGTCAACATTGTATCATTCAGTATTTTAAATTCCATTATGACTGATCAATAGTGCAATAATTTTTAAGGTTTAAATTATTCATTGCCATTCCAAATTTGTATTGCTTCTGGTTCACATTTAAACCAGGAAAATATACTAGAAATGAAGCCTCCTCTCTGTGAGTCTCAGATGTGATATTTGCATACTCTATTGAAGTCTCATTATGGAATAAAGCTAAATATAATAGTATTGCAATCTTCCAGTAACACTATTTTAAAAATGCAGCATTGCTGAGCATGTCAGCTAGCAGTGGCCACCTTGCCTGCTCTGGCCAAGTCACAATGCTGCAAACAGGTTGAGTTGCCTGTCTGGCCTGGTGAGGTCAGTGCCACCAAACAAGTCACCCGCCTGGGCAGGAGAGGTGGACACTACTGCCCAGAATGCACACTTCTTCCCTACACAGATACAGTTCTGAGAAGCTGGCAATCATGTGGAAGGCCAGCACACTTGTCCCTGCTCTCCCGCTACCAGTATGTAGAGGAGCCATATGCTCAAGACCAGATGCATCACGTTGTCAGGCCACAAATAAGTGAAATCACATGTTGTGAATGGTGAAGGTCTACTGTAACACAGCGCAGTATGCGTTCAGGGTCTTCTGAATTCTTCATTAAAACAAAGAAAACATACAGGTCCCTTTAAAAGCCCTTTTGTTCTCTATGCTGTGATAGTTTGGTCTAAGTATTTATTTGAATTCTTCTGTATTTTGTACTGTACTAATTTTTCTCTTTGAGGATATTGTTTACTAATGTGCACGTGACAAAGTCCTAAAAGGCAGAAAAATCGTAGAGCCACTTCTCTATGCATTGTGCCTCCCCCAGAATAGGGAAAAGGGGGGGAGAATTCCATTCATTCTGATTATTAGGAGGTGGTAATGGAGTAAGCAATAGCTGCCTCGTCTTGAAAGTTAATTTCAGTTAGGAAGGACCAAGTGAATTATATGAACCATTCTTTTAGCTCAGCCCTCTCCACTATATCTGTGATTGCAGGTAACTATATGCTTTATTCAAAATCAGGTAACTATATGCTTTATTCAAAATCAAAGTATTTTGCGGAAATATGAAACATGACAAGAATTAGTCTGCAATGCAGGAAATACATGACAAATTAAAATCATCTGATAAAATAAATGCTTCCTATGGAATACCTCACTTACCTCTTTACTTACTTCTTGATATTTCTTAAAATTTAATGGCACTATTGTAAGATGTGGACAGAGTTTCTTAGCAATAAATCCAGGCATGGCTGCACGGACCCCAAACCTCCTAGCATGATAATTTGAAGTGGACTTAAAGAGACAGAAAAACAATTTAAAATCAAACTTAGCACTTCTTGGAGTTTTAACAATAAAATATTTCTAAAGATGTGCATTTATGTCCATAATCCAGTGCACACTTAGGCTTGCTCCTTAACCTCGATCAAAATAGGGACACACACTGACATGGGTGGGGCTAAGGGACCTAGTGGCATGTTCTGGGGAATAATGCTGGGGCAACAGGCTCCAGACTCAACGTGCCACAAGCAGAAAGCAGGAACTACAGCTGTATAAAAGCAGATTGCTCCAGAGAACAAAAGCAGTGAGGCAAGTTAAATACGTATTTTGTGTGTGTGTGTATGTATATATGTGTACATATGTGTGTGTACACACACATGCACGCACTATATTAGATGTAGGCCATTTAGAATGCATTAGTCACCTTTAAAGTGGACTAATTTATTAATAGTAATTAAAGTTACTATTCCAAGGTCAGCTACTACTCTCATAAATCAGAATAAAGAAGCAAGATCTGCAGAACAAGAGCATATCTCCCACACATGAATTGTTCTGGACCTCTGTAACCACAGCCTCCTGCCTCCATGAGTAACAGAAACAGAACAATATAGTTTGTTTCCTTCTGCACAACAACCCACATCTTGTTTTCTCTCCATCTTTCACAGCAGTTCACAAGGGCAGATTGATTTTCCCCTCCACCCCCAAAAAATATCTATGCCTTTTTTGTTACAGGCAACATCTCCTTGCCCATTGTGCTTCCTCCTTAGTTTGTGCCAAAAATTCACCAGAGTTTAGCTCAGGAGTTCATTTTCAGCACTGGAACTGAGCACTGGAATATGGAAAGAAAATACTGAGATTGTGTAGAATGCCCAGAGTTACAAAGAGGAGGATTAAGGGTTCAGAATTCCAGGGACCCCTGGTAGGGCCCAGGTAGTTGGACAAGGTGTGACTGGGGGATAGTAGCAGCATAGCTGTTCTGATCAAGCTTTTTGTGTGTGTTCTTCTAAATGTGAGGGGGCCCCAGAGGGAATATTTGTCTGGGAACCCACGGTAACTCTTGGCAGCCCACACTGCACCTTTCTCTCAGCAGTGAATAACTGCCATCTCTTGCCTCTGAATACAGACTTAAGCAAGGTTTTCAAGAATAAGAACTGAGCCCACAAGTGTTTTGCTACATTAATTTTGTTTTAAAGCAGCTGGTTTCCTCTCTTCAATACTTCTTTGTCCTTTCAGAGTGAATATAACTTTTCAAAAGCCAACTTTAGCATATTGGAAGAAGGCATTTTAATTTTAATGTTAATTTTGATACTTTATGAATAAATTGAGCATATCAATGTGCATGCACATGTAAGAATCAGCAGATTCATTTAAAACAATGTCTTTATGCCAGTTTCTTTGCATGCCTCTGTATGAATTTACATAATTCAATGATCAGCAACTGTAGCATTCGGCCATCACCATAACATACAACATCAAAATACTTTGGGGGACAGCTTCTATGTGATACCTCATGTCAACTTAAACTTTGGGTTGTCACAAGCACACATAAAGCAAAAGAAAATTAAAATCAAGTAAAGCCATTGCTTTATTATCAAGATGTTTAGCGGATGAGCGATCCCAGATGAAATGGGACAGTTGGAAGGTATGATGCTCAGGTAGGATGCCAAGCACAGAACTGAGCATGGCGACTGCCCCATATCATATATAGTAGACTGCTGACCTACAGATATAGCCTGTACAAATGCAAAAAGACAATGGTAATTGTGGCTGATCTGGAAAGTGCCCACTGCCCAGTCAGGTACCTCCAGATCTGTGATATGTCAATCCTACACCATCCAGGAATTTATTACATAGAGTCAGCATTTCAGGAAGTCAAGCAGTCTAGTTTGCCCACAGACCATGATTATATAGTATTCTGTTCAGAATGTGACAATTAAAATCTGTTTGCCACCTGACTGTTTTTCCTCTGAAAGATGTTATAAAATGATCTACAGAAATAAATCACTTAGAAACAACAGGGGAAAATTATATACTCTCCTAAAGAAAGGATGGTTTGTGCACCTGGTTTTTGAAGAAACATCACTTTCCACCTTACCAACATACTCAATGATCCCACTGCTATAGGTTTGTCCCTTAGTTCAGGATTGTCTCTCATTTCTACTGCTGCATAAAAGGCATCCATGTCAATGTGTACGGTAGTGCAGCTGAGATCACGGCTCTGCTCCAGTTCTATGGCAAGTTTATCCATCTGTGCATACATAAATGTACAAAATTGTATAAATGCCACTATGTTACCACTATGGCAGACTATGGCAGATAGCAATATAACTTCATAAAGGAAGGTAATATCACATACAGAGATTAACAGAAAATGAGGATCGTGCCATGTATGAAAACGGTATCTAATTTAGACATGGTAACTAATTTAGACATGATAGCAAATACAGCTTTGGTATTTTAGAGACTATGTTAGGTTTTCTTCAGACAAACAAGCTACATGGTCTTCCCCATGCTATTTCATGTTATATCATTTGTGTGAAGTTGCCTTTACTCAGAACATATGAATATAAGATGAGCCATGCTAGATCAGATGAAAGACTCATCAAATCCAGTGTTTTGTCCATATAGCCCGCATTGCGGGGAGGGCGGGGTATAAATTGAAATAAATAAATAAATAAAGAAAGAAAGAAAGAAATAGTGGTCAACTAGCTGCCTCTAGGAAGCCCAGAAGCAGGATGACTGCTACAGCATCCCCCTGCATGTACTCCCCAGCAACTGATCCAAAGAGGCATACTGCCTCGGGTACTGGAGGGAGTAGATATCCATCATGAATAGTAGCCATTGATAGCCCTGTCCTCCATGAAATTGTCCACTCCTGTTTTAAAGCCTTCCAAGTTGGTTGGCTATCACCACGACCATTATTGCGGCACAAGAAAGAAGGATGTATATATGCAGAGGTTGAGGACAGACTCCCTTTGTTAATTTGGTTAACAATAATTGCCGCAATCCTGTGTGTGTGTGTGTAGAACAAAGTTCAGAAAAATTCCCACAAAGATTTAGTATAAGCCTCATCTGTGCAACCTCTGCAAAGCTACTAGATGTGTGCCAGATGTGCTCTGATATACAAGACAATTAATGACAAACAGATGCACTCTCGTGCTTTACCCAGAGGCACCTTGCTTTTCCCCAACCCATTTAAACTTTGTGCTGGCAACTATGAGAAAAGACATTTTAATTTTAATAACTGATTCTTACAGTGTACTTCCAGTCATTGACCTGGTAATGTTTAGAGTCAAGACATGTACCAATTCCTTTCTGCCCCCATCAGAACAAAGAAAACAACAGATTCAAATAGTTTCTGAGGATGTTGAAGGTTAGCAGACCTAGAAAAACCAGTTGAGGAACTCCTGAAGGTATGCTCATGGCATTTGGACAAGAGATTGATATAGCTGAGGGCAGCAATTACACAGAAACTTACTTTTGTTTACTTAACAGCAAATCCTTTGTCAAACCTTAACTTTACTGCATGTTTAAACATGAGGGTGATACCATTTTTTTAAAATAACTAATGAAATTTTGAAGAACACAGGGCTTTTATACTAAGGCTACAATTTTATAGTTGTTGCAAAACCCTTAATTAAAAAGGCACAGGCTTTCAAACACACTGGTATTTTTTCTGATTAAATCAAATTAATGAAGGCTGTACATAACTGAGGTGGGCAGCACTGGTGGAACTCTCCTTCCCCTTTCTCCCTGTATTGTCCACCTCGCCCAAAATGAGCTGGATATTACCTGCAGTTGTGCTTTCATAATCTGTTGGTCTGTAATTTTACTTTTTAGCTTCAGGATTTTTTCAATTCGTTTATTAACTTGTTGATCCTTCTTGAGTTCATGTTCATAAAATTTAGAACCCTGTCAAAGAGATTCAAATTGTTTAACATTTGTTATTGGCCACATTATTCCTAATTAGATTTTTTAAAAGATATATAGCATTAGAAAAGAAATTAGGGTATAATCTGACATTTATTTGCATGATAATATATTGGTGTTGGCGGGGCACCTTAAATTGGAGCCAGACTAACAGTTCTGCAGGCACAATGATTTCTGCCCACATAGCCTGATTCCTGACCCCAGCAGTCCAAAATGCCTCTCTGACAGGATTTTGGGAGGCATTTTGGGCTGCAATGGGAGGAGGGAAGGCAGGAAACTCATGTTCTGTGTGCACAAATTCTTGCACCCATGGAAACATCTAGTCCGGATCTAAGTGCTTGAGTCTCTGAAACAAAAACAAGTTTAAAATATTATAAATAAATCCTAACTCAAGTATTGCACCAGTGCAACATTAATGAATATGACATAATATGCTCTGTAACATTACTGTTCTGCTACAGACAGATATGCATAATTATTTTGGATGTGAACATTCTGGAATGTCTTATTGTTTCCAATGAATTTAAAACATAAATAAGCATGTTTGGGATTAGGGCACAAATTAGCTTTAATTTCTAATGACGAGTGCAGATCTCCAGGCTAACTTTAACTCACCATTTACCTCTACATATGTATTAATTTGCAGACATACACTATGCCTAAATGGAGCTGCCCTACCCTTGCAGGGAAATCATTCAGGAAAAAAACACAAGCCCACAAAACTGAAACCAGCCACAGGCCGCTCGTACTCAGTATGTTCATGCTGCTGGAGAACATACCCAGAAATAGAGGGCACTGGGCAGATGTTAGTCCTCAGTAGGCTTGGGCTAGGACTGTGGGTGAGTGAAGGGTGAGTGAGTGAAAAAACTGGCCTCTGAGAACAAGAGCATATATGTTCCAAGTCCAATTGCTGCTCCCAAAGATCCTTTAAAAAACAAGGCTACTGCCTTTTCATTTAAAATCATTGGGGAAGAGGGAGGAAATTGGCCTCTGAAAATGTCCTGCCAGCCTCTTCCCCATAAACATTATTGCTCCCTGTGGAAAATGACAGAACTCACTTCTTTAATGACACTTTGTATACACATATACAAATTTGCTCAGTCCTTAAGGAACCACATAATTTTCCTTCAGGCTAGAATGCTCCCCAGTTCTAAGCATCAGAAGCCTGTGCTAAAATTGTCTCTTGAAACTGTAAAATTCTGTGGGGAGCTCTAACTAGGTATGACTTTAACTTGTAGCCTTGTAATAATGACTAGCACACCTTGTCTTCTGAACTGAACAATGCAGCCACACAGTTTTGTTGTTATTTTTTTAAAAAAGAACACCCTATACTCTTTAGTGAGTGCAATCAATACCTGTGAATAGCTAAAGCATTAGAGAAAGCTAATACAAACAAACCTTGGAAGCTTCCATTATGACTTTGTTGATCTTCTCTTTATCCAATCCTTGCATTCCAGCTTTGTTATCATTGAGGCCCATTCTAAGCAAAAGCCCCTCTTGAGAAGGGGTACTACTTTTATTTGGACTTCCCATTGCTCAACCATGTGAATCGTTTTTAAAATCTTACCCTGAAAGAGAAAAACTTCATGGTTTTAATCAGTGTACGTTCAACAATATTATGCAATACTTTAACTTAAACACTGTTTATGTATTATTCATTATTTATTTGAATGCAGTTTAAATATAATCAGCCATTCTGAAAGAAAATCTGAAGTGGCATTAATTTTTTAAGATTTAAGCAGTCGGCAAAATTTTCTTACAAAAAGAAAATCACCTTTATCCACAGTATTTTGTTCCCTACAGAATGTGGAATTATATTCAGGGTTATTTTAGCATCAGAGAGACACTGCCTATTCATGTGAAAGCTTGAAAAAGTTTACCAGAAGAAAAAGGAAATGCTGTTTATAAATGTGAAAACAAGGTGTTATATTTTCAAGTGAAAGTCTTGTTCATACAGCTGCTTTTCTAATGACAAAGAAGTGAATTTTGCATTCCCACGTTTCAGAGACAAATGAAAAAGATACCAAAATGGCTAATTTCCAATAATAACATAATTGAGAATTATGCTTATGTTACAAATAGCATGCATCCCTGTAACAAACAAGTCTCAAGCACTCTGCATACCTTTGCACTTCACTGTATTGTAAAGGTAAAAGGATATGGTTATCTATAATAATCCTTCTTAGTCTTTCCACAAGACAAAGCAGAGTATGCACCCATCTTCATGGAACTGATAAAATTTCTCTTTTATGATAAAAGTAATCATAAGGAAATGTCCTTTCATTTTTGGAAGTGTCTGACACTTTTTTGTCACTTCATATGCTACAGAAGCGTACAAATTAGCTGATTCTGAAATCAGACAGCTTAGAAGAATAAGCCAGCAGTTCTGGAGATTTCCCCCACAAGCGTTTTTGATCTGCTAAATTCCTATGGCAGCAACAATCAATAAGACCTGAAATTGCTACATTAGCAAAAGTTGGGAGGTTCACATCATTACATTATTTACTAAGAGCTTTTATACTGGACAATCATTTATCAAATTCTTCATTTTGCCGAATTCAAAACATCTGCTATAGTCTTCGTGTAGATATATATAATTACTTCATCAGACTTGACAGCACTGTATTCTAGACTTCTGGTTTTTCTAGTCTCAATAGGCTTTCCATTGACCTTCAGATGGTTCAAACTGGATTTTAACCTAAAAGGGAAATTCCCACTCATTTCAGCAAAAGGTATTTACCAAAGTTGGTTTAATAAGCCCGTTTCTTTCCAAGTTTCTACTCTCAGACACTACAAGAGTCCAAGAGAGGCACGTGTCTGCCTGCAAATCACATAATCCTTCCAGACTACCAACAGAATCCTTCTAGACTACCAGGATCATGCTTTCCAGTCACTGCAGTTTTCCAATTTAGAAGAGCCCTGGTAAAACACAGGATTCTTGTCAGTTTCAATCTCCCACTGGTCTGCAAGAATAGTAATACTGACAAGGAGAATGGTGTGATTAGCTTGCATGTGCTCAGGAAATCAGCAGGCTTAGTTTGACTTAAGAACATAAGAAGAGCCCTGTTGGAACAGACCAATAGTCCATCTAGTCCAGCATCCTGCTTTACACAATGGCCACCCAGTTTCTTTGGACAGCCAGTAACAGGGTACAAAGGCAGAGGCCTTCCCCTGATGTTGCCTCCTGGATCTGGGATTCAGAGGATTAGTGCCTCTGAATGAGGACGTTCCCCTCAGTCACCATGGCTAGTAGCCATTGATAGACTTATCCTCCATTGATCTATCTAATCCCCTTTTAAAGCTGTTTATTCCTGTGGCCATCCCTACAACCTTTGGCAGCGAATTCAACATCTTAATCGCTCTCTGTGTAAAGTGGTATCTCCTTTTGTCCATCCTGAACATACTGCCCATCAGTTTCACTGGATGCCCTCAAGGTCTAGTATTTTGGGAGAGAGAGAAAAATGTATCTTTGTCAACTCTCTCTAACCCATGTATAATTTTATAAACCTCTATCATGGCCTCCCTTAGTTGTCTCTTTTCTAAACTGAAAAGTCCCAGACTCTTCAGTCTTTCCTTATAAGGAATATGCTCCAACCTACTAATCATCTTGGTTGCCCTACTCTGCACTTTTTTCAGTTCTGCAATATCCTTTTTGAGATACACTGACCAGAACTGTACACAGTATTCCGAATGAGGCCACACCATAGATATATCTAGTGTGATTTTAAATCGCTTCTAAGCATCCTCTAGGGATTTGACTCTCTTGTGTTTCCCCTTCAGCTTCCCTTTTACCACTCCATTTTTGTAAAGTTCCCTCAAATCAAATGTGAGACTTTTGGATTTTAGGGATAACTTTCCATTGACCTGAATGCTGAACTTAACAGCATCGTGGTCACTGTTCACAACTGGTGTAACAACCTCTACATCTCTCACTAAGTCTTGAGACCTGCTCAAAACTAAGTCCAAGATTACTACCCCTCTAGTAGGCTCTGTGACCACCTGTTTCAGTGCAGTCATTTATTATGTCTAGGAATCTCATTTCTACAGCATGACTCCAAGCACATGTTTACCCACTCAATGTGAGGGTAGTTGAAGTCTCCCAGTATAATAACATTATCTGCTTCAGTCACCTCCCTGATTTCCTTCTCCATCTCAAGATCAGCCTCAAGGGTTTGATCAGGTAGGTGATAGTACACACCCACTTTTAAGTAACCCTTAGGGCCCAGTATTTCCACCCATATTGCTCCCATTGGGGAGTTAATTCCCCTGATGCTTCTAACTTATTTGATTCTATGCCTTCTTTGATGTACAATGCAACACCACCACCAACCCGTCCCTCCCTGTCCTGCCTATAGAGCTTATATTCAGGAATGACTGTATCCCATAGATTTTCCCTATTCCACAATGTTTCTGAGATACCTACTATATCTAAGTTGTCATTGAACACCAAGCACTCTAGCTCCACCATCTTGGCTTGGAGACTTCTAGCAATGGAACATAGACACCTATAATGCGTTTCCTTCTCCAGTAACCCTCATCTCCCTCAGCCCCTTAGTCACCACACATGGCCCTCAGTCGCCATCATGCCCTCACTCCCAAGTTCTATTATATACCTATCAATATTACCCTGAGTGTTTATGCAATCATCCCTTTAGACTGATTTGTCCCAAACCAGAGGCTCCCAGCCTTCCTCCCAGCACCACTTTCTCATACATGCATTGAGACCCATTCAGTGCCTCTCTAGCTGGCCCTGGGCATGGAACCAGAAGCACTTCTGAAATTGCTACTTGCCCTTTAATTTTCTGCTTAGTAACCTAAATTTTTCCTCCAAGACCACATGACTGCATTTCCCAATGTCATTGGTGCCAACATGCACTGTGATTGCTAACTCCTACCCAGCACTCTCTGTCAGCCTATCTAGACAGTGCATGATGTCTACAACCTTGGCGCCAGACAGGCAAGTCACCATGCAGTCAAAATGCAGTCACAGACCCCTCTCTCTATATTCCTAATGATCGAGTCACCCACTACCAGAAGCCCAACTCCCCCCAGCCACTCAGGGGTATCCTCGGAATGAGAGGATAGCAATCCATTGCTGAAGGAAGGGGTCCCTTCTAAGGGATCACCTCCCTCCTCCTCAGACTGATGCCCTCCGACCTCAAGACTCTCACTCTCCACAACAGCAGAAGAGCTGCCAGCCAGGAGCGGGACTGTTGTGGTAAGTCTCCAAGGGTCTCTTCCCCAAACCTCTCTCTCTGCCTCAGCTTCTCCAGGTCGGCAACCCTAGCCTCAAGGGAACAAACCTGCTCCCTGAGAGCCATGTGCTCCATGCAGCAAGCACACACCTATGATTTCCACCCAGTGGGTAGATAATCGTATACGTGGCACTCTCTGCAAAACACTGGATAGCCCCCGCTTCATCCTGGCTTTCTACCTTCATAACTGGTTAGTGGCTTGAAGGTATCTAGAGTAATGAAGGGTCCTCAGGTCTGATTCCCAGGCTAAGAACCCTCTGAATCTCGCCCTTTGGCTCCTGCCTTTGCCTAGGAGAAGCCTTACAGTTCAGAGGCCCACAGCCCTCACCTCCCTGCAGCAACAGCAGAGGGTGGTGCCTGCAATCAGCCTCAGGCAAACTGATATTGTTCAATGAGCAACAGACCAGACAAAAGACCCAAATAGGCCCAGACAAAAAAACACTCTCCAGCAGGCTACAAGCACCCACTCACCCTCAAACTCTGTCCTCTCATAAAACAACCTCAGTTAATGCTTCCCAATAGTTTAGCAGTTTAGGAAAGGCAAAAACAAAAAACATTGACCTTCCCAGTAGCTCTCTCCTGGGTTCTTTCTCCCAGCCCAGCTGGCTCAGTTAAATGTCCATTTATTCTTTTGCATAGGGACTGACCTGTTTCTCCGACATAGAGAGTGGAATGCCACTGCTGACATTTGATGGCATATATAACATTAGAAGATGAACAAGTGAATGAACCTGAGATGGTATGGTTAGGTCGTTACCAATTCCATAGCCTATTTAAGCTAATAGTAGAATTTAATACCATTTGCCTCAACAAGTCAAAGAGTAAATACTTGAACTTTAATGGGCTGTGTTTCAGGTTGATAATGCAATTTGCATACCTTGGTTAGTATTTTTTTCCAACTGTGACAAATTACTGCATTCAGCATTTACAACAGCTTGAACATGATCCCTTTAGGCTCCCAGAAAAATAGGTTATGATATTGTTTGGCATACAGAAGTATTGTACAAATCTTAGCTTGCAGTTATAAGAAAAAATCGCTCAAGATGTTTTAGGAGTAAGAGGAGTATGTTAAAATATTCTTAAGCAGAACTGTGATTTACAAAGGAAAAGATAGCCAGATAGTTAGATTGTAACTGACTTTTCGTTTGTTTTTTTAAAAACAGTAGTAACTCCCAAAATTTTATTTATATTTTTATCCCACTCTTCCTCTGACAGCTAGATGTAGCAACCCTGAGAGGTAGGTTAGCTGAGATAGTGTAACTGGCTCAAGAGCACCTGAGATAGTGTAACTGGCTACCTGTGTCAGAACTAACATTTTGGCGGTAACCCAGAAGTTATACAGAGTTCGAATAAGCTCCCCCACCCAAGATTTCTCCCAATTACTCCACAACTCTCAGCCTGCATTTCTCTCCCTGCCTAAATGTCTATTGTTATGTTCTCTCTAACGCCAAGCTGATACAGACAAGTTCTCAAGGACATTCTTCAGTCTTCCCAGATGTCAGGAGTCTTAAGAAAACATGCTGTGCTGAAGCAAAGCAAAGCAGATCCACATATGCACACACACACCAATCCCCCCCCTTCAGTACCCGCCAATAGAAAGGAAAGCATACAAGAACAAATTCATGGCAAACAAAGCTCTGAGTTTGACATATATGGTTTTATGTTTTTATGGTTTTTAATTTGTACATCGCCTAGAACCCCACTATTGTGGGGATTAGGTGATTAATAACTATAATAAATAAATAAATCATAACTGAAACTGCTTGGTCACTGCTACTGGGGCTGATGGATGCGGTAAACTGAGGCAGCACCCTGCCATCACACCCTCCCATGCCATTTTCATAGATCAAAACAGCCTCAGGGAGTCCAAGTCCCACAGTGAGGCAAACAGGACCCCTGCAGCCGTTTCAGCTTGGGAAAGTAACATTCCCCCCTCAGGTTCAGGAATGTTAGTTCCCCAATATTACATGTGACTAAAAGTTGGGGCAGGGGACCTCTGACTTGATTCATATCACACATATATCTAGTTTGGCCCTCAAACTGGGGCACAGGGACCCCTAGAAGCCCATGAGAGTACTGCAAGGGATCCACAAGTCCTTTGAAAGGGCAGATTGTGAAAATGGAATCCTCTTGGTTTTCTAGGAATGGGGACAAGGACTCTTCACCTCAGGGGATGGTGATAGAATCAATTTCCCTCTCTTCTGGAGGACAGGAGCTTATACAAATATTTTCACCCACAGTCACCTAGCCTCCAGGACATAAGCCAGAATATGGATCGATAGGTAGTCTGCAACCAACAGCACAGCCCTAGGTACTTTAACTGGTTAAGCGGTGCCAAGAAGATATACTGTAGTTATGATAGGCATTTCTTTTTTTTATTTTTATTTTTTTTTATGATAGGCATTTCTGACATACAACTGAACTGATTTTCATGCTTTTTTCCAGCACAAAGGATTTCATCAGAGACAGATGCCACTCTGCATCCATAGACAATAATAGTTAGTGGCTGGTTTCAACTGAATACTAGACGTTAACAAGTGGGGAAATGGCAAAGATTTGTGAGAAGCATCTCATTTTCCTCTCCCACACTATTTTCTCTTTGCCTTTCCTGAAAGCCCCCATAGCCTCTTCCCTTTTCCTGCTTCCTTCTCTTGATCCTGATCTTCATCTGTCCCGTCTTCCGCTTCCCTCCTTCCTTCCCATGGGAGAACTATGGCCAAGTTGCACAGTGCTGGATCCCAGGCTGGGCCCAGTTGCATGTTGCTAGCTGCCAGGCCAAGTTCCACGGTGGGAAACTGGCAAAGATTTGCAGAGGACACCTCACTTTCCTCTGTATCCCACCTCCAACACTATTTCTTCTTTCCCTCCTCCTGGAAGTCCCCATATCCTCTGCCTGATTTCTTTTCTCCTCTCCACCCACCAGCCAAGCTACTCTTTATCTGCACTTTATCTTCAACCATATTTGCTTATAGCCAACTTTTCTCCCCAGTGAGGATCCAGAGCAGCTTACATTATACTCCTCTCCTCCATTTTATCCTCACAATAACCCTCTGAGGTAGGTTGGCTGAGAGTACACGACTGGCCCAAAGTCACCAAGAGAACTTTCACAGTAGAATAGGGATTCATACCTGGGTCTCCCACATCCCAATTTGGAACTCTACCCACTATACCATATTGCTATTGTGGGGTGGCTGCTGATACTAGCAAGCTAACAGGCCTTGGTGAGCCATGCAAGTTGCATGGTAGTAAGTTGCCTAGTGGTTGCCAGTAGGCTAACCCTGATACGAGTCCTCCCTCAGAGATCAACAGGCCTGGAAAGGGTCCTGACCACTTCCCCTGCTTTTTACAGACAAACCAAGGTTGAAGGCTGGCAATACTATTGTGGTTGCCTAGCAGTGGCCCCTGAAGGCATTTATTCTTAAAGCTACAGTCTGTTTCTATTACTTTGGATGGTTTTAACTGCCCAATGTATTTTTGTTTTTAGGATTCCAGATTTTTCTGCAAACCTGGGGCATTTTTCAGGTTTGTAGAAGGATATGTCTTGTCTGTTAATGGCTCCAATTTCTGGATTTAAGTATCCTCAAATCTGGCCACTGTGTATGACACTGGACTTTTTCTATAAACAGCTCTGAAAAATTTCCCAGGTCTTTCCCATACTCTGTCTAAACGTTGTTTAGCAGATAAAAAGTTTTTTTTTCCATCTCCAGTACAAAATTCTTTCCAATAAAGGAGGGGAATTGATCAAAACTTGGGTTACAGATTTTTGAGCTGCGGTCCTACATCACACTGAAATTATCCTTGAATAATGCTTTCCAGAACTTTTCAAAGCAGTAATTTAACAGTATCTCTATTTGCAATGTTTTAAAGATGGAAGTTTCACAGTGCAATTCTAAACAGGTCTACTCAACAGGGCTTACTCCTAGTAGGGTTGCCAGGTCCCCTCTGGCCACCAGTGGGGGATGGGGGGTAGGGTTGAGAAATTCCTAGAGATCTGGGGATGGAGCCTGGGAAGGACAGGGACCTCAGTGGAGTACAATGCCCTTCAAAGCATCCATTTTCTCCTGGGTAATTAACCTCTGTAGTCTGAAAATGAGCTGTAATTCTGGGGGATCCCCAGGTCCCACCTGGAGGCTGGCATCCCGGACTCCTAGGAAACTATTCTTAGGATTGCGCTGCCAGAATCTCAGATGAAACAACAAGGGAAATAAGGAAAACAGCTGTTCTTTACTTCCTTGTGGCAACCTTTAATCAACTCCTTTGTCCCTAATAATCTTTTCACTAGACATAGCCACTTTCTCATTTCCTTATGTCTAGCATTCTGATCTCTTAATCTATTGTTGTTCTCTCCTGTATTGTTGCCAGCTTGTCTGCATCCTCGTTAAGGTGTGGCCAACCACCAAAATCAGACAGAGTAATTTCAGTAAAGGCACAACAAAAGCTATGCTGAGGAGGACAGTTACTCTGTGTTATAGTACATTTCTGTTAACACAACATAAAACATTATTGGCTGTTTATATAGCTCAGTTTATCAAAAGTTAATAATTTATATACAGACTTGGATCCACCAGTCCACTTCCATTGACAGAAAGATTTCCACCAACAGAGTACAACATTCTCACCTACTGCTGCATTCCAAACTGCCCCTGAAATGTACCCTGTGGGGGTAATTTTGGGCTGCAGAGGTGGATGGGTGAGAAAATCACAATGTGCAATATTGTGTGGAAATTCTTTGTGGAATCCAAGCCATAATCTTCACCCATGATTTATAAATTTTATATGCAGTTGGTAGCATTCAAGTTCTCTTCGGTTAAAATAGGTGCTTTCCACGCAGGGACAGGCTTGTTCAGTGAACTTCTTGCTGCTGCAGCTGTTGATAAAGTGCAGCAGCAATGGGGCTTCCATGTGGTTGGTTTCCCAGTAGTTTTCCTGCCCCACAACTGTGGCAGCAGCCAATCCACCACCAGGGTTTTGCATATTTTTTAAATTGGCAGTTAATTCTAGTTATATTGACATATTATTACAACAATCTGTGTATCATTTTCTGTAATTTCCCAAGGCACAGCTCCAACCATGAACTAACCAGTTCCCTGCCTCGTGTAGTGAGAAGACAGGGACAGCCAGTTGGCATACTCAGCCTGCTAGGCTATCTTTAAAAGCAGCTTGAAGGGGCTGGTGAGGTCAGCATCTAGCTACCATCCACAGGCTAGGAGAGAGGGAGCCTATCGAAGCTCATAATTCTTAGGCCAGTAGGTGACGTACAGAGGCAGTGTTGAGAGGCAGGTGACTAGAGATGTGGGGCCTCAACACACTCCCTTACAAAGGGGTACAGATGCAGTTTTTAGCAACTCCAAGTATTATCCAAGATTCATTGAATGTAATAATTGATTTACCTTTGCTGGGGAAAAATGCAATTTGTGGGAATGGTTATCACCTTAGTTTCTAAAAAATTCTAGAATGTAATTTCCCCTTTAAAGGCTACAGACAAAGTATAATTGTGCCAGGTTTCAACTTTACAGGCTACAAAGTATAATTGTGCTAAGTTTCACCTCCATACTTTACCAAGAAGGCACCTATCTTTGTAATATCCCTCTCCTCTATAATTAAGATGAACTTATTCTTAGGGCTACTTTATCAAGCCATCAGTATTGATCTTAATATTTAGAGATATTTTGAACAGACAAGTATACAACCAGCGCCACAAATTACAGAAATACCTGCTAATTAAAAGCCTTCATCTTGTAGCATGATACAGCAATTACAGTATTGGACTAGGATCTGAGAGACCTAGCCTTGAATCCCCACTCTGCCATGGAAACCTGCTGGGTAACCTTGGGCCAGTCATTCTCTTTCAGCCTAACCTACTTTACAGGATTATTATGGTGAGGATAAGATGGAGGATGGGAGAACAGGGTTGTAAGCTGGTTAGGGCCTCCATTGAGAAGAAAAGCAGGATATAGGTAACTTAATAAATAAATAAATAACAATGCCAGTCTTACGAGGACCTGTGCCACTGCACAACTTTATTGTTATTATTTTTATTATTAATAATTGTTCAAATGTGTCTGACACTTCAAAGTGTACAAGAAAACAGGCCCTGACTTAAGGAGTTTATTCTAAAATTTGACATAAGGGGGATAACACAGGGAAAAATAAACACAAGCCTTGTGGCACTGTAAAGACGAACAGTCTTTATTCTAGCATAAGCATTCATGAATTCAGGCCACTTGTATCAGAGGAGGAGAGGGAGGTAGAGACAGAGATAACAGAGGAAGAATATGCATTCATTCCAGCCACACATGCTTAGTTTCAGTAGGAAAGAAGAGCTAATATAAATGATATTACTCCTATTGCATCACTAACATAAATAACATTGCTATTGCCCTGACCTGGATAGCCCAGGCAAGCCTGATCTTGTCAGGTCTCAGAAGCTAAGCAGGGCCAACCCTGGCAAGTACTTGGAAGGGAGATCTCCAAGGAATACCAGGGTTGGGGACGTAGAGGCAGGCAATAGTAAGCCACCTCTGTGAAATGTCCATACCCCACTAGGGGTTGCAAGAAGTCAACCATGACTTCCAGGCATACACACACACAGAGTACTCACTAAAATAAATAAATAACACTGCTATTGAGAATCAAATGTATACCACCCTCAGGAGTTCCACTAACTCCTGTAATTTGTATTTCAATCCAAGAAATGTTCCCTACTCCCAGCAAAGGAACAATAAACTAACTTGCCAACATTTCTCAGACGAAGCCATTGGAAATTTTTGACGCAGCTACCAAGGCACACAAAATTCACATACTCTCTTAGTTCTGTCCCCAAATAGAGATGTAAATGGGAAAAAAACCAGGAAAAAACCAGGGGGGGTCCATTTTTTTCCACCAAGGCCCTTTTTTCCATTGGAAAATTTGGAGATTTGGGGGATTACTGAAAAAAAAACTATGAAATATTTTCTCTTTTAGAATGAGTTAAAGGCTTTCAAAGACAGAATGGGCATGCTGTAGACATATACAGCTCTTAAATCTAAAATGCATTTCTACACCTAGAAGGATACCTAATCTTATGAGGGGAGTATGCAGGGCTTTCATTGTTTTTCAGCTACTGCATACCTTCTGTTGTCCTTCTGACCACACGTGGTTGATCTTTTCACCTCTCCTTCAAATCATTGGGACACATATAGCTACATATTGGATAATAAGTAGCTTATTGCCCTATCTTGCTGGAGAGCAAACAAACAAAACCCCGAAGTACATATGATAAGATAGCCCTAGGGTGCATCAGCTTGCAGGTCTCTCTCAAGTACTGGGTATAATTGTAATTCTGCTTATAGAAAATTAAAGCGTTTATAATTTTTTAAGTTCATAAATATGTCAAATGTTGCAATTTTATATGCTCAATAAGTTACAAATTATGCATTTTATGTTATTAAAGCAGTAAAATTAGTTTAGGTTTTATAGGACAATAAGTACTGCAATTTCCCCAAATTTCTGAGTTCCCCCCTCCAAAAAAAAACAAGGACAAAACATTGTGGGTTTCCTCCCCATGGCTTCAAAATTTCCAGAAATTTTATATCTCTAGTTATTCAATGCTCACCTCTTTCTAATTTGCCTGGGTTAAGAATCAGCCCTTTTCAGTTCTTTGGAATGGGCTTTCTGATAATGAGTCAGGCCCCTTTTCCCTATGAGTCTTCTAGAAGTCATGCATTCCAAAGGTCATTCTCTTGGAAAATTTCATATTTCTCTATTTTTGCAGAAGCATCAATGTATTTTGTCTAAACTATTAGTATTACAATAAATTTTAATCAATTTAATTGGTTATTAGCATTTTTTTTAAATTTGAAATGAGCCACCTTGCCCCATATGGAAAAGCAGGACTCAGATATTTTTAAATATTCATAGGAAGAAAAAAGGGAGTAAAGAGGTGGGATGCTATACGGGCAGAAAGATGGGCAACAAGGGAGCAGAAGGCCCACTGGAGCTTTGTATCATTGTAGCCCCCCGCAACCTACTCATTTTCCATACAAGTAAAATAATATTTCCTCCATTTGACTTGCACACACAAATCATTTTGCTTTACAGCTGCCAACCTGCAGTTGATTGTAGGTAAAGGCTTCCCTTGCTCGAAAGCCAGTTGAATCCGACTCTAGGGGGCGGTGCTTATCGTTTCCAAGCCAAAGAGCCAGCGCTGTCTGAAGACGTTTCTGTGGTCATGTGGCCAGCATGACTAAACGCCGAGGTGCACGGAACACTGTTACCTTCCCACCGAAGTGGTACCTATTTATCTACTTGCAATTTCTTGCTTTCAAACTGCTAGGTTGGCAGGAACTGGGGCCAGAGAGCTGAATTGTACACAACCCCAAAACAATCTTACCTGGCCTGTCAGGCCTTACCAAATATGAATTCAGGTATAACATTTTGCAACTAAGATAACATAATTTTCAAAAGTTGCTAAAGATACAGATATGTAATATGTTCTTGTGGATTTGCCTTTTTAAATAAAATAACTTGAACAAAGCCATATCCACATAGGTATTACTGGCCATCTGTAAAACCCCACTTTCAGGACCCAGATCATAGTCTGCAAAATATCCAGGGGTCTTGTTGTAGAAAAAGAGCTGCCGGAGCTCATTAGCATAACTCATTAGCTTAACTTATTTGCATGTGCCACGCCCCCTGACATCACCGGAAGTGACAGAAGGCCACACCCCCTGACATTACCGGAAGTGTGTCAGAAGGCCCGGCTACTTACCCTCCTGCTTCATCCTCATTCCCAAATGGAATGAGGATCGAAGCAGAGGGCGGGGTAAAGAAGGGGGCGGGGCTTCACCACGTGACCGCCCCGCCCCCTAGAGGTTCTCTTCCGGAGCTCCGTACCTGAGAGCTCCCCCCCGACTAGAGCCCTGAAAATATCATCACCCCCTGCCTCACTCCCTTCTGAAGTTGCCCATCCATACTGTACGCCAAAGCCTATAAGAAACTTCCAGCCTCTCACATCTGTACAACCAGAATAACGGCAAGATAATTACAGACAGAGGCAATTGCAAACCTCAGTGTCGTTCCTTCCATTTTTCAGTGCAATTTTAAAGAGACTTGCTCAGACATAAGGCTCACTGAGTTCAATGGGACTTGTTCTTAAGTAACTGAGAGTAGGAATTTTGGAGGAGTTCTGTAAAATGTTTTATTAGGATAAGCAAAAATATCCCATGCGTAAGTTTTCAAGAATGCTTAATTATGCTAATTTTTAAAGGGGAAGAGGAAAGAAAAAACATTTTCCATCATGATGAGAATTTGGCTAGTAGTCGTAAATAGGGGTTTTATGCCCCAAGGGGGGGGGGGCTAGAGATCTCTCAGAATTACAACTAACTTCCTTGCTACACAGATCAGTTCTCCTGGAGAAAGTGGCTCCTTTGGAGGGTGAACTTTATGGTATTGTATCCTTCTATGGCCCCTCCACAAACCCCACCTTTCCCAGACTCCACCCCCAAATCTCCAGGAAATTCCCAACGAGTTGGCGACCTATGGTATTATATGGAGGATGAACTCTATGATATTGTATCCTTCTATGGCCCCTCCTCAAACCCCACCTTTCCCAGGCTCCACCCCCAAATCTCTAGGAAATTCCCAACGAGTCGGCGACCTACGGTATTACATTATGGATTATTCTACTAAACAACTTACATCTATTACAGATAGGACTGCAGTCTTATAGGATTGGTGGAAACTGTCGCTCCCGTTCTTACCCTTTTTATAAGAACTCCTAAAATTCAGATTCCCCTGTATGGAAAAGGACCTCCGAACAGATAGCTCTTAACTAGAATTTCATCTATGAGGGACTTTTCCCCGTCCGTTATTCAGATCCAGGCAAAATCTCCCTCTCTTTATTCCCAAATGAGTGGGGGACAAAAGACGGACAGGGGATGCTTGAGAGAAAAAAATAAGAGCCCCTGTCTAAAGAGGACGCCCTAACAACAAGCGACAGAGCAGCCACAAGCTGTGCACACACCTCAGTCTCAGCTGCCTCGCCAGCCGCCCCGTAAGCGCAACAATTAAGCCACACCAAGATGGCGGCCACCCGAACTCTGAGAGAAGGAACGTTGACGTTTGTGAAACCCGCCCAAGACTACAGCTCCCAAATGCACTGGAACGACCCACTTTCCCAGAATGCAGTACGCTGCGAGTAACCTCTCCGCGGACTACATTTCCCATCCGTCCACGGAAGGTGTCTACTCTTGACTGGGAGGGGAGTGTGAGGAGGAATTGGTAAATAGTGGCGGTATGCGAGCTACTTGAATAAGATGGCGGCGGTAGTAGCGGTAT
>NW_015160847.1:890560-910313 GCF_001447785.1 Gekko japonicus | reverse complement strand
ACCCTGTGGAGACGGAGGCGGTCGTGCAGATGGTGGGGGCCACCCGTGTGAACTGAGGGTGGGAGGAAGAACTGAGGAGCTGCGGTCCCGGCGGTGGCCAGAAGGGGACAGGCGGAAAAAGGGCTGGGAAGCGAGCGCAGGCTGGAGCGGTAGCAGAAGCCCCGAGGAGAGAGGTGTCAGTCAGGTAGAGCCCCCTGCTCCTGTCGCCTCAGCGCTTTCCCTGCTCAGCGGCCGTGGCTGAGGGACGCGGCTTCTCCATGTCGGACAATCAAAGCTGGAACTCCTCCGGCTCCGAAGAGGACCCCGAGACCGAGTCTGGGCCGCCTGTTGAGCTCTGCGGAGTCCTCAGCAAGGTAAGCAGCCGCCGGGCTCTCAGGATTTATTTATTTATTTTTGGGGGGAGCGTCGTCTCTCTGCTCCCCCCCCCCTCCCTTTACCTGAGTTACTGCGGAGGCGGGAAGCGAGCGGTGCCTTTTCCGCCACCGTCGTTGGGGTTCGTGTGGAGGAGGGAAGGGGGGGAGGCGGCGTCGAGAGAAGCGCCTGTGGCTTCCCTCTGCAAAGGGGCAGCGACTGTGGGAGCCTGGTGCTGAGGAGTCTCTCGATAGCGAGGAGCCAGGTAGTCCTAGCTGCACACTGCCCTGATTGGGGGGGAGGTGGCGGTTTACCAGCCTGACTTCCTCCCCAGTTAGCGGGAGATCCCCGCAGCTCTCCTCCTCCTCGGCTGCACAGTCTTAAGAGAGCGAAGCAGCGCCTTCTCTAAGCCGCCGCATTCCGGGAAGGCACTGCTGGGAGACGTTTTGGCGTGTGGGGGGGACAGATTCACTTCGCTTTGAAGGGAAGCTTTCGTCGTCCCCTTGCCGAGTGGAAGGAGACAGCCTGCCTGGGGATATTACTTTCCAGAGAGCCCACCCACCATATCCTTCCCGCGGTGGTCTTAAGGAACTTGTTAAAATACCCTTCCTGCTCCTTGGGTTCCCTTCCCCTCCCTGTTTGATGCAATGAAGGAAAAGATCAATCCATTCATCAGGTTCTTCGCAAGAGCCTGGTAATCCTATCCCAGACTGCACTTGTAAGCACAGCTCAGCTGAGTAATGATACGGCCCCGGATAAGGGACGCTCGCTTCCACTCTTTGAATCTGCATGAAGGCTAACTTCGGCCTGGGCCTTGGAAGCGAAAGTGTCCATGTTATTTTTTCTTCTCTTCCCCCCCCCTTTAAGGAAATAGAATCACGTGACGTGCACGCATAATGCATAATTGTAACATCAGAAAGGAGTGGCTCTTGACCTTTGCTCTAAACGTCAAAACAGTTTAATAAAATAGACCTGCTGCAGGACAACTGAGTGTTGGGGGGGATGAAGAAGAAAGAAACTGTATCTGTGATCGGAAGCCTTTTCTTTAAGGTGTCAGTATTTGTATGCTTTGTCTCTGTTAACATTTGTTCTGTTAAACATGTGTAGTATTGCATGAGATTACTTTAATAAAGCTCACCCCCATCAAGTAAAGGGTCAAGCTCAGGTAGACTTAACTAAAGGTAGTTTGAAAACCTAGGTGACTGCTGTAGCATTACAAAGTAATTCTACTACAAGTATGTGTACATACCGAATCATCTTTCATGATCATGCCTGTGTTTCTGAGTCCTCTGTCTACTGAAGCAAACAATGCAAGCAAAAGTCATGGGATTCTTAACTCACGGAACATGCTTTTGCTGGCAGAACAGTTGTTGTGTAGTTGGTGTTCATGATGTTGTGTGGAATTTGCATGCAGTCTACAAACTGCCAGCCCTTTTCTGTGTTAGAAGATGGAATATTATAAACGAGGACTTTGAACTGGATGACTATTTAAATTATGATTTAAATCACTAGTCAGTAAGACTCTATTTAAATCATGGTTTTCTACATAAAGACTAGTTCTTGCTGGTATAATCTTAATATTTCAACCAGATGAAGGTTTCATTTTTAGAATAACAACCTTTCACATTTTTACAGTTATATCAAAAAAATACTGATTTGGTTATACTATTAGAAACACATCATAGATAATTATGAAATTATTGTGAGGTGAATTATCTCCAGTTTAATAGGTTGTTGTTGTTCAGTCGCACAGTCGAGTCCGACTCTTCGCGACCCCATGGACCAGCTCCCGCCAGGCCTTCCGGTCTTCCGCCGTCCTCTGAAGTTTGCTCAATTTCATGTTCGTTGCATCTATGACACTGTCTAACCATCTCATCCTTTGCCGTCCCCATCTTCTTTGACCTTCAATCTTTCCCAGCATCAGGGTCTTCTCCAGTGAGTGCTCCCTTCTCATTTGGTGGCCAAAGTATTTGAGCTTCAGTTTCATTATCTGGCCTTCCAGGGAATAGTCAGGGTTGATTTCTTTTAGGATTGACTGATTTGTTCTTCTTGCAGTCCAAGGGACTCTCAAGAGTCTTCTCCAGCACCATAGTGCAAAAGAATCTATTCTTCGGCGCTCAGCTTTCCTTATAGTCCAACTCTCGCAGCCATACATGACTACTGGGAATATCATTGCTTTGACCATGCGGACTTTTGTTGGCAGGGTGATGTCTCTACTTTTTATCATGCTGTTTAATAGGTTAGCCATTCATATTTGGACAACTTTTCTGCTGTACTTCATTGGAAGGAGAAAAAATATTACCTTAAAATATAAATAGTTTTATTTAACTAAAACAATAGCATTATAGCACATGTATTTTTTTATTTGCTTAAACATCCATGTTTGTTAACTAATGTGGTTAAATAAAATATACTTTAAAAAAAACTCACCCCGGTCCACACATGAAAAACTTAAAATACTGTCCTCTGTAGCTTAGTCATCTTCATCTTCTTGTTCATAATCTGGAAAAGAAAAACAAGCTTTCCTGCTTTATCGGGTCACAAATGATTTTTCAATTTAGAATGAATGAGTCTAAAGGAAGAGAATATTCTTTCTACGCCAGCAGAAGAAGCTACTGCTGTCAAAAGTGAAATCTTTACTTCCAGTCTCTAAATCCTAGTGCTTAAGTAACTTTCACCAGATCACTGGTGTGACTTTTTTTAAAGCAACAGCAGCAAACATATATTTCTTGAATGGTTCCCCCTTAGCTCTAAAGTTTTTATAGCTGGCATTACAGATGGATGATTGCTGGATACCCATGTACGGCTTCAAAAGGGAATTAGATAAGCATACGGAGCAGAGGTCCATCAGTGGCTATTAGCTACAAGGTATAGTTAGGGACTCTGGGGCAAGTGATGCTCTGTCATCTTGGTGCTTGGGGGGGTCAACAGTGGGAGGGCTTCTAATGTCCTGGCCCCACTGGTGGACCTCCTGGTGGCACTAGTATTTCTGGCCACTGTGTGACACAGAGTGTTGGACTGGATGGGCCTTTGGCCTGATCCAACATTGGCATCTCTTATGTTCTTATGTCAAGCTTATGCCTCTTCCTCAGCACTTAAGGTTTAACCCTGGTCCCGGATATTGACAATATTTGCATGAAAATGGGCTGGACACAGTATTCCCATTTGTTTTTTTTAAAGCTTGTAATTTAATTGTGTCAGTGTGTACTTCTGTTTTTAAGTGGTTACTCAGTTCCTTCCAATTTCAACAGGATCAGCAATAAAACAGCTATTTTTCCGTATTTTGTTTAAAGCTTCAGAAATGGGTTTCAGGATGCTCAGCATATGTTCATCATTTCTCTTAAGCCCGATGTTTTGAGGATCTGGGCCATGACAGTATTTTCTCTCAATTTTGTTCACAAACTGTCATCAGGATAGGCCAGTTCTTGATATACTGCTCAAAACAGTCCACTACAGAGTTCCAGCTAACATCTTGTGGGAGTGTTAGCTTGGTTTCACATATTCTTTTCAGAGCTCCTGCTGCAACATGATTGTTACGGAAGTATTTAGCAATTTCAATGACATTAGTCTTTGGCTAGGAGGTGCAGCAAATGAGCACTGCAATCATATGTTATTAGTTTTTGTATTCCCTTCCTTCTCTTCTAAATTTCTTCTCATCTTGGATACATTTGCAGCATTGTCTGTGACCAAGCTGCATATTACACATTTGAATTTTTGTTCAAATGTTATAGATTTTGCTGCCACGTCTTGTAAGTATTCCGCTGTGTGTGCATTTCCTGACATATCAGTTGTTTCTGCAAGGAAACATTCCATTCTTCTGCTGTTATACAAGCACATACAACAGGATCATTGTGGGCATTACTCCACCCATCAAGACTTAGGGTAACAATTCTACCCTCTAGAGCTGTGTTCCACATTGCTCCATTTCTCTGTCATACACTTTATCCAGCGGATTCCCTGCAACATCTGCCCTGCTGGGTGGACTGTATCCTGGTCTCAGTGACTGAACCATATTAATGAAGTGTGGGTTTTCAATCAGACAGAAAGAAGAGTTTATCACATAAACAAACTGGGCATTTTTTTCATCAGTTAATTCTTTTTCTAATCTGCTGGTTTTTATCAAAAACTTATCTATGGTAGTTCCTGGATGTTCGGCTTTTTTCTTTCTTTTAGGTGATATATTGTGGATGTGTGATGTATATGATGTGACTGAAACACTGTCCTGGACAGCAAACTTTGAAACTGTAGAACAGTAGGATGGTGATCTCGAAGGTGGATAATTTCCAGAATCCTTTATGTTGATGATGGCTTCCCCTAAACAAAAAAAGTCAATACTTTATTTTATTGTTTATATCATTTCTGCTTATTTAGTATTACTCATTATACTCATTGCCACTCAGTACTGCACAAAAAAGGAATATTTGCTTGTTTCAACTCTTTAGTTCTTCATAACAACTCTGTCAAAGTAACAGTAACATGCAGTAGTAATAATAACAAATACATTTTTGCTCTAACATGACAGTTTCTCAAGGCAGTCTTTAAGAAATATGCAGGGGTGGGAAATGGTCAGTAAAATCAGTAGTAAGTTTTTTCATCTTGGTCAGTAATTTGTCAGTTTTTTAAAAAATTGGTCAGTAAAGTCAGTATTTCTTTGATTTTTGTGAATGCAGATTGTGGGTTTTTTTGTTTTCATTACTGCGTTTTGGGGAAAACATGATGACTTCCCAGTGAGAAAACAGAGTGTTTTTAGTTCAGTTATTAAGTACTTTAGACTTTGTTCCTAAGAGTAGAAGTGATTTGGTGAAATCTTCCACAACATATAGAAACATAATTAACCTCTTAAAACATGAGACAATGAAAGCAGAGGTGATTTTTTTTGCACGAGTGTCCGCTTGTTTACAAAGTTCCAGAAAGAAGAGCCTTTGGTGCAGGTGATACACAGTGAACTAAGAACACTCACAAGAACCGTAATGAATCGTGTTTGTAAGAGTTCAGCACCATTGTCTCTGGAAGCCTTCAGTGATGAGCACTACATACCTGTGAGAGAAGTAATCAGTGAAACTAGAATCTGTGACGAACTGAAAAAACTTTCTGAAAAGGAACAGCTACTCCTCAGATATCTTCAATGTTTAGCTCCAGCACAGAGGTTCAAGGAAGGAACCCACAAAGATATAATGAAAGTAGCTGCAGCACTCCCAATGGATATTCCACTGAACATGATCGTGGATTAATGGAAACTTCTTAGACTTGAGGATGAAACTGCCAGTGAAACTTGCCGCATAGATACATACTGGAATCAGTTCTTTGAAAAGATACAACCATCTGGAGATCCAAAATATCCACTGGTTACCAAGGTGGTGAAAGCAGCATTATCATTATTGCATAGTAGTACGGACATAGAAAGAGGGTTTTCAAAAACTGGGCGCATTTTGGCCAATGAAAGGGCCAGGATGTCAGAGAGAACTAATCGTCAAACAAACTTTATATCATGTATATGAAAACAATGTATACCATGTTAATATCACACAGGAGCTTTTACAGATGGCAAGAGCAGCTCGGATCATTACAAGCAGTATTGTGAACAGTGTGTCATTAAAGAGGAGCAAAAAGAAAAGAAAGGAGAAAAGGCCAGAGGAGTTAGAAAGGTTTAGACAGTGAAAAGGATCGTATACAAGAGAACGAAGCAAAACTGAAAAAGCTGAGACAACAGAACGAGAAGAGGATGATTGCTTGAACGTTGCTAAATGATGCAACCAAACGTGTAAAGGAGGCTGCTGAGAAAAAGGGTATGGTGGGATTCAACATAGCACAGCTCATGCTAGAAGGAGTGGAGAAAGCAGTGGAAGAAGAGGACAAGAAAAAAATGCTTGCGGATGCAGTGCAGAAAACTGTTGAGAAACAAAAGAGTTTGTTAATAACTTCTTTTTCATCAAAAAACCAAAGATAAAGTAAAAACAAAGACAAGTCTTACCTTACAGTAATTATGTTTTGTTGTCATAATGATTACTTTGTGTGGTTTTTAGTATGTTTTGCTGTTTTATTATCTACAGTATGTGATTATTTTTAAAAGGGAATCTTTTTTGCCTTAAATTTTGTACAATAATGAAATTATGAAAAGTACTTTTCTTCCTTTCTCACAATACAAAAATGCATGGGCATTCAATGAAATTGCTGAGCAGTCGGGTTAGAACAGATAAAAGGAAGTACTTCTTCACCCAAAGTGTGATTAACTAATGGAATTCACTGCCACAGGAGGTGGTGGCGGCTACAAGCATGGATGGCTTCGAGAGGGAATGAGATAAACATATGGAGCAGAGGTCCATCAGTGGCTATCAGCCACAAGGTATCGATAGGAATTCTCAGTCTGGGGCAAGTAATGCACTGTATTCTTGGTGCTTGGGAGGGCCAACAGTGGGAGGGGCTTCTAGTGTCCTGGCCCCATTGGTGGACCTCCTCCTGATGGTACCTGGTATTTTTGCCCACTGTGTGACAGAGTGTTGGACTGGATGGGCCATTGGCCTGATCCAGTATTGGCTTCTCTTATGTTCTAAAACATTGTCCTTTCTTCATTTTAAATAATTCAATAAAAAGGTGTGCAATCCTTTTATCTGGATCACATCTGACTATGGCGCTGGCTATGGGGATGGTGGAGGCCAGATAGTAATAATTTCTAATGAAGTCCTAGTTTTACTTTTAAAACACTATCTTATCAATAGGCTGACATTAAATTGTTTAGTAACTTGTCAGTTTTTTGTCAGTATTTGGTCAGTGTTTTTGGAATTTCGGTCAGTAAAATCAGTATTTTTGACCCTCTGACTAGTTTCCACCCCTGAATATGATGAAATCAAAACATTCACCAACCTGAAGATCCTGCCTGTTCAAACATGTTTCTTTTGTTGTCTTCATCACAGCAGTTCTCATCATGTTGTTTCATTTGGGCCACCAAGCCTTCCATTTCTTTTGTTGCAGTGTTTGCATTTTGCATACATGCCTGCCTTACCCAAAGGTAGAGGGACTTCATTAAAATATTCCCAAACTGGGTCTCTTTTATGGCCTGCTGCCATTATAGGTTTTCTTCTCCAGGGAAAGAATAACATGATAAACCTTAGGCTATACACACAAAGATCCAAAGACTTGTGGAGTATTCTGCTCAAAAGGTTTCACTTTCTTTTTACTGCTTGCTCCTCCCTCCTCACACTTAGCTTCTTGTGCATATCTAGTCTGCTCTCAGTGATCTAGTTATTGATTTTTTTTTTAATTTAGCACTTAAGAGGTAAGGGGTTGGTTCTGTGTACATAGATTTGCAAAGGATCAGTGGTCTTTTCCTCAACTCTGTATGTTCATTGTATAACATTTTTGCTGTGAAAAAGAGGCATGTGATCTCTGCAGACACAAGTTCACAGTTCTGAGAACTGTAACACCAAGCATCTGTGATAATATCTTCTTGATAGAAAAAATGCCCTATAATCTTACAGAAACCTCTTGTGAATGGTTTAATGGGATTCATTTACCAAAAAATTTAAACATTGCATGAATATACCATCTCATGCTACATAATTTAAAATTTATCCTTATTTCATGATGAATAACCTTTGGACTATAATGTATCTTAAACAGAAAACTCTCTTTAGATAGATTTTTTTCTCAAAAAGCATTTCATTTAAGAGATCCAATTTAAATAAAAGAATCCAATTAAATAACAAAACACCCTATTTTATTTTATTTTTTAAGTCATTGATTTTTATCCATCCTGGTTCCAGACTCAGTTTGAAAGTACATGCAGCTTTTAGGACCACTTTCTAGATTAATGTCATCTGCTAAATGGCTTTTTTGTGTCATTACTGAAGCACAGAACTCTAGTAACATATTATACTTCAGTAATAAGAGGGCTGGGTGAGTTGAGTCTGGTGCAGTTTGGCCTTAACCTGTTTCTTGTGTCTTGGTGGTACAGGAAGAGGCACTCTAAAGGCAGGAAGAGGCACTCTGCAATGAGCTTCTGATTGAATTGTAATTCTGGCAACCCTTGGGGATTAGAGTGTCCCACCCAGGCAGGCAAGAAAGTTGTACGCATAGCTTTTTTTCTGTCTTGGAATACAGTAATTACTCAGCTGTTCAGCAACTTTCTGTTCAGATTAGGTACTCAAAGTCCTGTAAAATGATTCAGTTGGTAGTTTACCTTGGTCTGTTTTAACCTTCACACTGTGTTACATTATTTCAGCTCTTTGCCACTACATGGGTATCAGATGTTAAACCCTAAAGTGCATATGTGCCTGTGGCTTATTAAGAATTGCACATAGTTTTTGGAAGTTCTGCTGTGTGAGCCAGCATGATACAGAATGGTTTTTCTTGTTATCAGTAAAATGATAGGAATTCTAAATTGCAAAATGAAGTGAAACCTGTTGCCTGTAAATGTGCTGAACAGTGATGTTGCTTAGTTTTTCATTTGTTGTTTGTTCAGACATTTCATTGCTCATTCATACCTTAATGGAATTTTATACAACAAATGATGAATATGTCAGGAGTTTGTTACTCTTAGGTTTGCTTCTGCCACTTTAATGTACACTTTTATTCTTGTATAAGCCTGGTTAAGATTCTTGAGATGATTAAAAGATAATGAAGAAAAGTGATAAGAATTCTTGTGAACAAAAAAGACTGAAATTCTTTGAAATCCAGATAACCATTGTAGAGTAGATCCTGTACAGTTAAAATCTTGTAGTAGTGGGGGTATAGGTGAGATGATGAAGTTACAGCCTGTGGTTAATCCAGCACTCTTTACAGTGGCAGGCATTGAATTGGTATTCAATAATAAGGAGCCCCTTGAAATAATTAGTTCCTTATTGTTCAGTCACAGCTTCTTGTAATATTAAAGATTTTGGAAGGAGACTACTATTCTGAACATCTCTAATTTATTCAAGGCTAAATTTAAATTTACAGGCATATGTTTGCTATTCTGTAAAGTGTAGAGTTTAATAAAACTGTCTTTCATCCTTGTTTCTATCCTACATGGTTCACTTATTTGTGGAAGTGTGTTACTTTCTCTTCACTTCATCCACACACAATTTATAGTTTTGGATATGTGATAAAAAAAGAAGAGAAGAAGAAGAAGAGATTGGATTTATACCCCGCCCTTCACTCAGAGTCTCAGAGCGGTTTACAAACTCCTTTCCCTTCCCCTCCCCACAACAGACACCCTGTGAGGTGGGTGGGGCTGAGAGAACTCTGACACAAACTGCTCTTTTTCAAGGACGGCTGTGCCAGAGCTTGTGACTGACCCAAGGTCACATCAGCAGGTGCAAGTGGAGGAGTGGGGAATCAAACCCGGTTCTCCCAGATCAGAGTCCACGCGCTTAACCACTACACCAAACTGGCTCTCAAAATTCCTGTAAGGTAAAAATCATGATAATCTTGTACATTTCTTCATACTGATTCATTGCAGATACTTCTGGCCCTAGTTGCTGTTCTTTGTATCTTTTGTCATTTGACCACATTGTTAGGAACAATGATAAGAATTGGACTCTGTATTTCAAAAAGTGCCCAGCAGTTTTGTCTGTTCATGTTGTTTCAGTTCTGTTTGCTGCTTAAGCAATGAGATGTACAGAACTGATGAACTGAATTACCAGTAATGACTCCCAGTGTTTTTTCTTTGTGGTAATGGCTAACTTAAAACTGCATGTCGTATATGTATAATTCAGCAGTGATGATTCCTAGTGATTTTTATGTGGTGCCTACCAACTTTGAATTTTGTTCATTTAATAATTAATTGCACAAACATATAGGAAGGCTTCTGCTTTGCAGTTTTTATTCATGGTCCCTTGGAGATGCAGCTACCTACATTAGAGTTTCTCTAAAGGGAGTGATACATTAGAGAAAAAAACGTCTGGAATGCAATTTATACAACTTGCAGTCTTTTGAATTCATTACTTTAAACTTTCTTTCAATCGCTTCTGACACTTCACTAGTCACATCCTTCTAACAATAAGTAAATATGAAGTGTTAAACTTGGATGTGTTTAAAAGCTGTTGGGGAATGCTGCAGTTTTAGTTGACTATTCCCACCCCCTGCTTCTCTCCATATAAGTACTTAACCTGGACACTTTCCTGTAAAAGTACCATACTAACAATGTTACGCAATTCAGATTGATTTTTTTCATTATCCTTCAAATCTGTGTTTATAGGATGGGGACACTAATTTGGTTTCTATAATATACATTATGCAAGGGGCTCACTGATCTGTTCATTTTTGGACTTAACAATTTTGTCAGCTCTGCTTTCATGAAACTTGATATCTTTCCAGCCCTGCTGATAAATTAAGAGAGCAATACTAAACAGGTTTAGTCAGAATCCTGCTCAATAAGACTCTCAGGAAAGTTTTCTTGGGATTGCATTGTAAGTAACTTGCAGTTGTCTAGTGGTGGAAAGTGCTGTGAAGTCACAGCTGTTTAATGGTGACCCTGTGGCGTTTTCGAGACGGGATGTTCAGAGGTGGTTTGCCATTGCCTGCCTCTGCATCACAACCCTGGTATTCCTTGGAGGTCTTCAATCCAAATTACTAACCAGGGCCAACTCTGCTTGCTTAGCTTCCGAGATCTGATGAGATCAGGCTAGCCTGGGATATCCAGGTTAGGACAATTGTCTAGTACATATGCTGAATTTTCTAGTAGATTAATGTTTTCTAAGTCCTTTCAGACAGGTCAAAATGAATGTGGCTCAGTCTTTTGAGTTAAAAGTGAAATAACCTGTGAAGTCACTGAAAGTAATTGTGGGTGAATGGATGAATAAACGGGTTTGGATTTCCCTCCTGAAATGTAAGCATATTTCTGGAAAGTAGTTTTAACTTCTTGTGATAAAACTGGCCACTTACTGAATCATGTATTAGTCTGATCAGGTAATATAAACTGTATTGTTACTAGAGTAATTAGCTTGGTATCACAAGATGTTATAAGACTAAAACTCAGGAATGCTGATTCCGTAGAAATGACTAACTTTTCTTTATACAGACAGATTACTGGTTTATTGCCTAAGTGTGAGTCCAGTGGCACCTTTAAGACCAATGAACTTTTATTCTGGATATATGCTTTGGTGAGCATGCACACTTCTTCAGATACTGCACATGAAAGCTTATATGCAGAATAAAACTGTGTTGTTCTTAAAGGTGCCACTGGACTCAAACTTTGTTCTGCTGCTTCAGACTAACATGGTTACCAGTGTTCCCTCTAAGCTGAGTTAGTGTGAGCTAGCTCACAGTTTTTTAGCCTCCGGCTCACAGATTTTTGTCTTGGCTCAGGAAGGAGGGCTCCAGAACACACTAATTTATGCAGTAGCCAAATCACCTGCTCACAACTTTAATGCCAGTAGCTCACAAAGTAGAATTTTTGCTCACAGGACTCTACAGCTTAGAGGGAACATTGATGGTTACCCACCTGAATTTGGCTTATTGCCTGTAATAATGAGAGTTAAAGTAAACTAGGAAGCTTTTCATTCTTGAAGCTATCTTTTGGGGAAGATATTTGCAGATAGGTTTAATAAAACTATGCCTTTGTCTTAACAATGGTCTTTACTGTACCTTTTATCCAGAACTGGCACAAGGTCTTTGCTACCATATCCAAGCAACTTCACTTTCAGTGATCAAATTGGCCATGATACTATTTTCTCATTTTTCTTTTAATGGCCATTACCTCTATTTCCTTTCATTTAATTGTCTCTACTCACGGCAGTCAGAGCTCAGGAGTTATCTCTTGCATGCTCTGGAGTGCGGGAGCTGTCAAGCCAAGCAGTTAAACAGTCTCTCTGCATTTCCTTCAAAAGTGTACTAGTGTGTGAGAGTGTGTTTCCAAAAGACTTATATAGATGAGGTAGATGCATCTGGAGTTCTGCACTGCAAGCGGTTGCATGGTTTTACCCCTCTGGGCTAGTTCCAATTAGACCTAGTACCATTCATGACCACCAGCATTCACTATGGGATGCCCAGTAATCCTCCTGTATCTGAATTTAGTAGTGAAACTTCCTGACAGAGTGGTTCCTCAGTGGAACAAGCTTGCATCAGTGCTTAGGTCTTGTGGCCCTTTCTTACACGCCCAGATAAATGCTGATTGCCACTTTTGGGCCAGGAAGCAATTTATCTCCAGGCCAGTTTGACTGGAGATCCTGGAGGTTTTATATAATCTTCTGGGCATGGAACAGCAGTCACTGGGGGTGTGGGCGGGAGGTATTTGTGAATTTTCTGCATTGTGCAGGGGATTGGACTAGATGACCCTGGAGGTCCCTTCCAATTGTATGATTCTGTGATTCTATTCTATGATTCTATGGCATTTAATATAACTCATATAGGTTTATATTTCACCCGTTACTGAGGTTAGTGGAACTCACAACATACAGCTGTATAATATAGACATTCTGTGATTAAACAGAAGGTTTAGATACATTCGTTCACACACATCTTATGTTTCAGATTATTTCTTCCAAAGTTTGCATGTATGAATTCAGTTCAGTTAGAATTCTAGTTAATTGTTACAATTCAAATCAGAGTTTGTTCCCTATCCTGTGTGGGCTATATCTTTCATCAGCATTGCTTTTGCCTATTTTAGCCAGGCTTAGGTGTGATGTAGCTAAACAGATTTGCCTTTGCTTGTTACTATGTGACAGAATAGCTTTGGCAGAATTTAAGCAGTGTTACAAACTCGATATGTGATAGCCAATATTGTTGGTTCCTGCTGCCTGTCTCTTCCCTCTTTTCAGTCTAATATCTTCTTCAGAGCCGAATCTTCATTTCAGATGTTGAGTTCCCTCTTAATTCATGATGCACCCTTGTGCCTTTTATTTAATTGCATTCTTTCCAAGGTGAAATTTTAATTATATGCACAGTTACATGTTCGAAATAAGGGCTGCTTAGTGGGGTGAATATATTGACAAGGAAATATAAAGCAAGAGGGGGCAAAAGAGAATGTCTTGAAATCTGGGTGTGGGGGTGGATGGGGTTAAAACTGTGTTTTGTAAGCCCTAAACATTAAAATATTTACATGGAGTGCTTTCTTTTCAAGCCCCCATCAGATAGTGTGGTATAGTGCTTAGAGTGTAAGAACAGGATGCTGGAAATTCATACTGAAATCTCCATTCTGCTGTGTAGCTTGCTGTGTGGTCTTGTCGGCCACTCTTTCAACATAATATCACAGTGTGTGGGTAGAATGGAGGACAGAACAATGTACGCGTCCCTCAGCTCCTTGGAGGAAGTATGGAATAAAAATGGATTAAACAGATAATATTGCTTGTAAATGGCTACTTTCCCCCTCCAGTGTAAGCCCTGCTTCATTTTAAAAGGCAATTGAAATTTACAGGAAGAAAAGTTATGCACCACCAATATACTAGTGCAGACTACAATACTAGCCATACTTACTGGGGCACTAAATCCTATTTAGCCTAGTGTAAGTAAACATTTCCTAAAATTTCACTGATGTATTGGAAGTAACTTTCAAATGCCATGAGCATGTCTGCTACTTCTAGATTCTATTTTTAATACTTTATAAAACCTGAAATGGATTTTGAATATATAATTGATTTGGGATGAACTAAAAAGGTTATACACAGACTTCAATGGGAAGATGATGCCGTAGAAGAATGCTTCTTACTTTAAAGCTTTTGCTTCTTTGCTGAAATGTTTTTGTTTCTTCTCTCTAGTGGACCAACTACATCCATGGGTGGCAGGACCGATGGGTGGTCTTGAAAAACAACACTCTAAGCTACTACAAGTCTGAAGATGAAACAGAATATGGCTGTCGGGGTTCAATCTGTCTGAGTAAGGCTGTCATTACAGTAAGTTGCTTTATTTCTGGTTACACAATTGCTGTAGATATTGCATTTCTAAAGAATGCTAAATGTTGGCAAATACAGTCAAACCAGAGTAACTTTCTGTACAACCTTGTGTCAGAGTAGTATGGTAGGAAAATACTTCTGTAAGAAATTGGAGGTATTTTAAATGGGCCACAGCAAGGATAGAAAATCCTCCCCACCCCAATTTGGAAATTCTATATGTTTTGCCTGTGGGATAATACTTTGAGATACATAGCAATTTCATAATATTGATTCTGAAAAGACTTTGGCTGGAATCGAGAAAGATAAATTTGCATGTAACCAGAGCTTTGTATTTTTATTTCATGCAGCAGCAGTTGCCACTGTTAGGCACAAGCTGCTATTTAAAAAGTGGCTTCATTCTTTGGCAGTAGGAATGTTGCTCCAAAGATTGTTTTGAATCTGGCTTGATCATAGGTAACTTTATATTTTTATGCCTGTGAAGTGTTTTGAAAAAGTCATCTAACGCTAGGTGCATACCTTACCAGTATCTGCACAAGAGCCATTGTAGAATGGGTGCTCCCTGATAAAATTTCTGGAAATTTTAAAGCCAAGGGGGAAAAAATGTATTTTTTTAAAAAAACTGAAGGTTGTTGATGAGAGACTGAAATATATGCAGTGCTGACTTTCCTATCAGATCTATTAATTTACTGATTTAATACCTTAAAAGGCATCATTTATAACTAAGTTAGCAAGTAAAATATTACTATTGGGCTTGGTTAAGGAATTTAAAAGTATCAATGTCTTGGCTTTCTATAAGAAAAATTGGAAATATACCAATACTTGATAGAGAATTGCAGATTGCTGCCTATGCTATTATAGCACTTGTACCTTTGTTTTTGTCATCTGTGTGAGAGAGGGAGAAAAATGAAGTTAGAAAACAAATTCTGTAGTAAATTAAAGAAAATATATTATTTGGACAGAAACACTATCATATAATCATAATATATAGGACAACCAGCTTTTGGATATCAGGTCATACTTCGTCATTTAACACACTGAACTTTTTGATAATGTATTATTAAATGCATTTTTCTATATTAGTAGCCCAAATTATTTACATTTGAACAAAAAAATGAAAATTGTGTATATATCTACAGTATACCTAGGTATTATCGTACATAAAAAAATCTACTGCAAGTTTTAAGTTAAACTTTGTCTTAAAAATAGTTAACTCATCCCCAAAGTAAAAAAGGAAATTCCCCCCCCCCCGTGTTCTCCAAAACAAAACAAAAAAAGTGTTTTTCATGCCATATATTTTGAATGAGAAAAACTGTATTTTAAGAAACATTTCACTTATTCCAAAAATGAAACTACGTAGAGGGGAAGGGGACAAGAGCACCTCAGACCATCACACTGCGGGTCTGATCAAGATCCAGGTTCTCACAGCATTTTAAAAACCATTTTAAAATGGCAGTGGCATCCATGGGTCAGAAATGTGGACACTATCACATCTAATTTGGCCCTGAGTTTATGGATCCGCTTGGGAGCAGTCGTACAACAGTAGCTACTGCTACTGCTGGGTGTATATGAACTGACCATAATGTAGCAATGCTAGATAGATCTTTCTGTAAATGCCTTATGTCATTGCAATTGAAATGGAAAGACCAGACACTACAAAGGTCTATTTCACAGATTTGATGAATACGGGCTGTTTATCAGTAGGCAAGCTTAATGTAATTGCTTGCTATGGGGGTTAGCGCAGAACCTACTGTTCTTCAGAAGTTTTGGAAAATAGGTTTTGGAGACTATTTGTAGTTAGCTGGTTATCTACAATGTACTACCTTGATGCTGTGTAATTGAGACATTTTGGTACCATAAAATGAAATACAAGCAGCTTGCTGAAGCAAGTGGTCCATCTAGCCTAGCTTCCTGTTTCACAGCTAACAGCCATTGATGGATCTGTTCTCCATGAATTTGTAACAAAACAGGATTGCTCTGATTTACAGACCCTGTTCTGCCTGCTCCCTCCAATTCCTGGAGGGTGCTATTCCACTTCCTGCTACTAGGAGACGCTGCTACCACCCTCTCGGTTTAGAAGTCCTGAATGAGAGAAACAGGACTCTCAGTCCGAGGCCTGGCCTCAAGGTCTCTTGCTACCCAGTGTTTGGCTACTACGGGGACCAAATGCAACTGTGGTGGAGGGTTGGCATTGGCAACGGGTGCCTTGACTGCTTCCAATCTGGGAAATTAATAGCTTATCCAAGCAGTTGGATGACTATGTGGTACAGAAATTTAGGGCCACATCCATTATTAAACAGGATTTATTAAAAAGAAAGTAAGTTCAAGCACACTTAATCACAACAACAGATGAGCACATGGAAGAACAAAGAAAAGTTGGGTATAAACACATCCTTCTTTCCCTGGTTCTAAAGCTTACTCTAACTAGATGTCACAATCAGAGTACCTTCTGTCCCTAGTTCTAAAATTTACTCTAACTAGATGTCAGAATCAGAGTAGGTATGTACCAATTTAGACAGTTACAATTACACAAGATTCTAAAGATATCCCATTACCTCAGGCTCCCTGCAGCCAGCAGGCTAAGCCACGTGGCCCTTTCAAAGATGGCTGCTGGTTTGTCTGTTCCCTCCCCAGAGCCAGCACAAAGAAACCCTCCCTCGTTGGAGCAAGCACTTTTACTAAACCTCTGACTCCTATTTTACATCACTCTCTTCACCTCTTTTGACCTGGTCTGCCCAGGTCACACAGGTGGATCCTGGGACACGCAGGTTCATCCTGTGAGCCTGCCTGGAAGGCATTCTGGGAAATCTCCAGGAGTCACCTGGAGATTTCTAACACCAAATACCTCAGTAACCTTGCAAGTTGAGTAATTTGCATAACTATGGCTGATAATTGACCTAGCTTCCTGCCCTTCCAGAGGGAAGAGGGGGGGAAAAAACACAGGAGCACTTTAAAAACTCAGAGTGGGAGGGTTCTCCACACCCCTTTAGAAGGGTTGAATTCCACAAGGTAATTATTCTTTGGGTGAAAACATTACCTTGTTCTGTCTGTCCAAAATTTACTCCCTAATTTCTAGAGGTTGGCACGTCCAGAGAAGAGCTTGAGAAGCAGGCCCTCATATAGATTAAGGCAGTCTTTCAGATGGCCTGGCCCCAAACAGGCAGTAGGTGGATAGAGTTTAGCTATTTTAAGCTGATCAATAAATGAATCACTTTGTTACCTTGCCCAAAGTTTCTATTAGCTGTCTCATCTGGCCTGTTTGAAAGAGGAAACTTCCCTCCTAAAATATAATCATTGTATGTTGCTTCTTTTCTTTTTTGTTTACAGGTTCATGGTACAGAAGTTAGTTGTTGTTTTTTAACTTATGCAGTAACTTTATCTTATATTCTAGTAGCTACCTGGGGCCCCTATCTGTGGATAGCTAAATCCACAGATCAGGGCCACACGGAGGCTAACACATTTTCCAGCAAACCTGGCATGCCCCAAGTTTGCAGAAAAATCAGAAAATTAAAA
The DNA here is from genome assembly GCF_001447785.1 of Gekko japonicus. Classification (NCBI taxonomy): domain Eukaryota; kingdom Metazoa; phylum Chordata; class Lepidosauria; order Squamata; family Gekkonidae; genus Gekko; species Gekko japonicus. Next base: position 892,647 of record NW_015160847.1, on the reverse strand, counting down.
AAAAAAATTAATGGGGGGGGGGGGGGTTAAATCCCATGAAAAGCAAAACAGTTTCCTCTGGTGGTCAAAGTTGCGGCACAGACTGGGGCTCTGGGCCCGGCGATAGCACAGGGTTTGGCAGGATTGGGGGGGGGGATGAGATTTCCCTCATGAGCTTTGTGGGGCCCCACTTGTATATTCTAATAGTAAAGTTAGCCAAATCTAAGGATCCGTAAATTCAGTGACCAGAGGAAGACAGGTCTTTCAGCAAATCTGGAAAGCACCCCAGGTTTGTAGGAAAATATGGTATTTAAAAACAATATATCGGAGGGTTTTAAAAAGACTTAAATGATAAAAGGCGTGCAAGTAGCTTTAAGAAATGGATTCCCTCAGTGGCTATTGCTTTGCAATCACAGCATTCCATGTTGAGTTTCTGTGAGTAAAAGACAGGGGGAGGGTCCTTTCCTAAGCTGTTTTGACCTTTGAGCAAAGACTTATCAGGGAGAGGCCTGGGCTGGACAGCAGTCAATCAGTGATGATACCACCCACCTTGCATGACTCAACTAGGCTGGACTGCTTACTACTGTTCAACAGCAGCAACCCTATGAAAGCTAGTGTGATGTCACGGTTAGAGCATCAGAGTAGGGTCTGGGAAACTCAGGTTCGAATCCCCATCTTGCTGTGGAAGTTCAGCGGGTGATTTTGTGATAGTCACATATTTTCATCCTAACTTACCTCACAGGATTGTTGTGAGGAGAGAAAAATGAAAGGTGCTATGGTCCTCATTGAGAAGAAATGTGGGGTATAAATGAAGTAAATAAATAGTAAGTAGCAGAAGATGGGATGCAGATAAAAGATGGGTTGGTGAATGGCTAAGAAGGATACAGGCCAGGAAAGGGGGAGGATATGGGGGTTGCGATATAGGGGGGTTGCCCATGGGGAGGAAAGAGGAAATAGTGTGGGGAGATGGATAAAAGGGAAAGTGAGATGCCACCCTACCACAAGTCCTTGAGGCTTCCCTACCATGCAGCCAGCACCACATGCATGGCCAGCACCACTCAACTGGGCCATAGCTATCCTAAGTAGAGCCTGCTGGGGAAGAGAGGAAAGACTGACAACAGAGGGGCAGACGAATGTAGGTTGGCTGTTGGGTGGGAAGGAGAGAAGGAAGCAGGAAAAGGCTTGAGGCTATGGGGGGTTTCAAGGAAGGGAAAGCGGAAATAGGGTTTTTTTTAGAGGAAATAGTGGGGGAAGGGGGAGATGAGATACCTCCCACAAGTCCTTGCAGGTTCCCACTTGTATATTCTAATAGCAAAGAGTGGCCTCATATGAGGATATTTACATCCAGAGACTGGAGCGATGCACAGACAAGACAGATCTTTTGACAAACCTGAAAAATGCCTCAGGTTTGCAGAAAAATCTGAAATCTAAAAAAAAACACACCCCAAAATGATGAAAGGAGTACCTATAGCTTTACTAAATACATGCCTTCAATGGCTGTTGCTAGGCAACCATAACAGCCTGGGTTTCCAGGCTTGGTTGCGGTTAGTAAAAGGCATGGGGAGAGTGCAGGGCCTTTTCTAGAGCTCTTTTGGCCTTTGAGGGAGGACTCATTGTGCCCAGACCTGGCAGCAGCCACCAGGACACTGAATTGTTTGACTCACCCAGGCCTGGCTGCTTGCTACTATTCAGCCAGCAAGGGGAAAAGACTAGTGTCACAGAAGTCCCAAATATACAAATTCCACTAGTAGAAAACACCATCAAAGATTGCCAAAACAATATATTAAACAATTATAAAGTTGGTGGTGTCACAACAACAACAACATTTATGCATACTGCATTAGATACAGTATTTCTTCCTTTGAAGATAAGACATAAAGTCCATGTACTCAGTGTAACTTGATAGGAGGAATCCACATAGTCATAACATATTCCAAGCAGCCTTTGCAAAGACACCCATTCTAGATATTTGGAAGATGCGTTTCCTTCGACTTCTTCAGTTTTCCGGCTGTGTAAGTGGTGCCTGATTTCAGCAATTTCAACAGACCAAAAGGTTCATAGTGTAAGGAGTTGACTGATGGGCAGAGAAAAAGAAGCAAGATAACAAG
>NW_015160847.1:885477-890522 GCF_001447785.1 Gekko japonicus | reverse complement strand
AAGGGAGAAAATGAGCTGCCCCCTATAAGTCCTTGCAGGTTCCCCACTAGTAGGCAGAATAATATTAATAAAAACCAAGAGTTAGGAAAGAAAAGAAACTGACATTATGTTGCGAACATATTTACCCAAAAAAAATTAGCAAGCAATGTCCAGTGATTTTATCCTGGGAGGAAAGTGTCCTCTTAATGGTGGCCCAGGTGGGAGGGGGGATTAAGGTCCAACCATAATCACCCCCCACATTTCAAACTGAGTTCCCTTTCATGTCCTTTTCAGAGTTAAATTGCAAGCAGACAATGTTTATGAAATGTACTACCTAATGCTGGGCTTTTAATGGTTGTTTTTGTTTTTATCATGTTTTATTTTGTAAGCTGCCTCAAGGAAGTTCTCTGGAGAAGCAGCATAGAAATTTTCTAAATAATATCCAAACTGCTTACCAAACCACTTTTTAAAGTTGGTGCCTGAACCAAAAATGAACTGGAGCATTAAAATACAGTGTGAACCTGAACTGAACCTAAATGGTTAATGGTTCAAGAAGTGTGGTGCTTAGGATGTTATAAGTTAACATCGTATTGTGTCTGGAAATAAAATGGTATCCCACACACATCTCTTAGCATTGATAATTTATTTTAAATTAGATTTTTTTATATAGATCTCTGTATTTTTCCTTTCCCTTCTTTTCCCTTTCCCTCTTTCTATGCATAAATTAATACAATTCTTTATATAGAAAAAAAAGATAACTTATATTAAAACAAAAGGCCCAGTTAGTAATTTAGTTGCTGGACTGAGGACTAGTTAGTGTCCAAATAGTCATCAGAGGCAACCCTATTTATATATTTTACAGCTTTCTAACTTATTTATTTATTCGATTTATACCCTGTCCTCCCTGCCGAAGCAGGCTCAGGGCAGTTTACAGGCTCATTGGCATCGTAAAATGATAAAACAATAAAATAGCTTAAAAAAATTAAAATCATAACAACTATTCAGAGGTACAGCATATATAAGATGGTAAAAACTGTCCCATCGGTCACCATAAGGGAATTCAGCAGCTGGTGTCTTGCTCCTTAGTGCATAGTTCTTTAATATGGGCACAGATGTTAAAGCAGGCGGCTATGAGTAGGTTATAGGACGTAATTAGTGTGATAGTGACCATTTAATGTGGTGTCTCACTCAAATGCTTGGCAGAAGAGCTCCATCTTGCAGGTCCTGCGGAATTTTGATAAATCCCACAGGGCACAGATGTTCGCAGGGAGCTCATTCCACCAAAGCAGAGCTGCCACCGAGAAGGCCCTAGCCCTGGTTACTGCCAGCCTGCCGTCTTTAATGCCGGGGAGAACGAGAAGGTTTTGTGAACCTGACCACAGTACTCTCTGGAGAACATATGGGGAAATGCGGTCCCTCAAGTATGCCGGCCACTGGCCATATGGGGCTTTATAGGTGAGAACCAGCACCATGAAGCAAACCCAGTATGCTATAGGTAGCCAGTGCAGTGCTTTCAGCGCAGGCTGAATGTGCTCCCTAAAAGGGAGACCCAATAACAGCCTGGCCGCCACATTCTGTACTAGCTGCAGCTTCCGGATTTGGGACAAGGGCAGTCTCATGTAGAGAGCATTGCAGTAGTCTAGTCTCAAGGTGACCATTGCATGGATCAGTGTTGCCAGGTCGTCACGTTTGAGGAAGGGAACCAGCTGCCTAATCAGCCGAAGATGATAGAAGGCTGACTTGACAGTGACTGCTACCTGGGCCTCCATTATTAATGAGGCATCCAAGAGCACTCCTAAGCTCCTAACCTCTGATGTTGGCACCAGTGGCACCCCATCGAAGGTCAGGAGTGGAATCCCTAAGCCTCGGACCACTTCGACTCAGACACAGGACTTCTGTCTTCATTGGATTCAATTTCAGTCAGCTCAGCCTAAGCCACCCAGCTACAGCTTGTAAAGCTAGGTCCAGATCTTCCGGACTTGAGTCAGACCGGCCGACCAACAGCAGATAGAGCTGGGTGTCATCTGTGTACTGGTGACATCCCAGCCCATGCCTCCGGGCAATCTGGGCAAGGGGGCGCATATAGATGTTGAATAATATCGGGGAGAGGACAGCCCCTTATGGCACTCTGCAAATCAACGGGTGTCTTTGGGACAGCTGTTCCCCTAGCACCACCCTTTGTCCCCAGTCTTGTAGGAAAGAAGACACCCACTTCTTGTTACAGGAGCATAACTGGCATGGCTATTGCTGTTAACTGATAAAATTACTAATATTAAAACAGTAGTCAGAGAAAAAAAGCAGTTTCTTGTTTTTAAGATGCTGCATAGATCTGTCATAATAGACACTAAGTCATAAAAAGTTATGGCAGGAGAAGGAATGCTTCTTCTGAGAAGGCATTTGCTCCCCATGGATTTATGAGTAAAAATGCTATTTTCAAAACCTATTGCCTGACCTTTTGAGTACATGTTTTTGACTGAAAGATTTTAACTGGCTAAATGTTGCAGCCATAATTTTAAGCAAGTTTTACAGTTATGAGTTTCTTCAAAAAATTGTAGTGGAGGGCACCGATAATTTTGTTAGATGCCTTGCCACAGAGCTACAGCTCCCATGGTTACCTGGAGTGATTATTAAACTAGTTTCACTCTAGGACATAAAATATTCTCTGACTTCCATATAGAATGTTATTGCCAGTTTCCAAAGTTCTTTTAAACAATAATGAAGCGGTGTGTCTGCTTTATCCTATAGCATCTGCTTTCATGAAAGCAGGTGGATCCCATGCTACCTTTAGTGACTATTAGTAATGCATTTCAGTTGTCCCTCTGTTTAAGGTTTACTCATTTACTGTAATACCACCAATTAAGTTAATAATATTCGTCAATCAAAATATTGGGTGACAAAGCTGGAAGCAGAGGAGTTAGGAATGAAGAAAACACTATCACTGCAGTTCATTTTGCAGTAATGAAGGAAATGGCCTTTTATAAAATTGTAAAGACCTCAGATTTAGTCAAGTTAATTTCTGCCATTTTGAAGCTATTCTGCATGGTGACCTGTGTTATGTAGCAGAACGGTATGTATAGTAGTGACCATGCAACATAATGAATTGTCTCTAAATCCCCAATAGCATGAGAAGAAAAGCACTTCCAAACACATGGAGAACATCTGTTGATTTTTTTTCTGCCCCTGCTCCCATATCCATACTGATCCTGAGGATCTATCAACAATAGACCAGAACAGGTTTTGAGGGAAGTACTTTGGTTGCAGCAAGCATTGCTAACCAAGTAGAACTCTGCTTGTGTGCTTCTAGAGCCAGGCCAAAGGAATAGCCTTCTGCTGGTGTAGATTTGTTGGAATATGTAGTGCTGAATTTAATCACTTTATAAGAATATGTAAACAATTTGTGGCTGTGGATGGTTTTTTTTAAAGAAGGGCTTCCCTGCACTGCATAGTGATTGAGCAATGTCAGTCCAGTCGCTCTAACACAGTTCATAAACCTTTTTGTGAAATTACCTTGTGTTTGGAATTTTGTACAATATCATGTAATGATGCAAGGGTAATTATAGTCCTAGTATAAATATGGATGGCAACAGCCTGTCTCCAGTGAAATAGACACGTTCAAACAATAATGCTAAAATAGATGATAGTATGGAATAATTTGTCAGAATTATTTCATAGTGGTGAAAAAGTTCTCGTCTCTTGCCCAAAACCTTATTTATTTCTGAGTTGTTTAGAGAAGCCATTGTTTGGGAGTCATGGTGGAACTGGAGGGGAAGTAGGGGTGGAAGCATTAAAAAAACCTGCATAAACATATTAGATGTTGTACTGCAGAGGATATAACTTCTCTGTACAACAAAGGCATGGGGTTGTTTCCTTTGTTCCTTTTCTACAAACTTTATATGTGAAGCAGTTTCTTTGAAAGGTTTAAAAAATAATATGGACCAGTTTGACGACAATTCTGAACTTGCAAATATTCTCTTGATTTTTAATATTAGCAGCAACTTCTAAATGTCGAGCTGTTCTACCAACATGGGCACACAAGGACTGATTTGGTTCCATAGTTGAATCTCTGGTTAGCATTGATAAATTTCTTTTCTAAGTACGTTTTTAGAAATATTCTTTCTGGAGCCACTGATGTCATCCATTCTTTCTGTTCTAAACCCAAACACTCAACCTTTTGAGAGCAAGTGCTGCATGGCTTGCACTGCAATGTGTATGTTGCATCTTTTTAAGATACAGATATCCAGAGACATCAAAATAAGCTAAACGTTTTTTAGATATATGTGTTAGTGTTGTTTACCCTGTAACAAAAATTGATACAGCTTGTTATAGACAAGTTTGTTGTTGAAATATTCTTTTAGTTTAGTTGTTTGGGTCGTAATACATTTTCAGTTCACTGTGGCTGCTTTTTGTGCCTTCAGCTTGACATCAGTTGTTGCAGAGCCTTGTGAGATAAATATGAATACCTTTCATTGTAAAACTAATGATAAATTTGTTGCTTAACCTGAAACATGTATAGATGTGTACTGTGACTTGTAAAAATGAGAATTGTTGTAATCAATCCTCATTTGCATAGTTGAACTATTTCACAAGCACTTAAACTCAGACCACAAGGGAGATTTCCAGAGTATTTTTGGATGTCAGTTTGCCAGGCAAGAATTAATTTGAGCCATGGTTTTGGGATGGTAACAATTAGCCTCGTGGCATGAAATATTCCCCCTTGTCTTTGTGTAGCATTTTAATCAACATTAGCTTTAGGTTGCCCCACTCTAAAACTTCCGAAATGGAAAAGATTTCCATGTTGCCAGCTATGATTCAAAGCAAGCTTAACCTCTGGCATATTGTTTACAGGTTAACATCCCAAGTAAAAATATTTAGATGTTGGCGGGGCTGTAGCTTAGAGATGCTTCAGAGAAAGTGTAGCTAATTAGAACTGAACTGCATTAGACATCACAAACAAAAGAGTCTAGTTCATGAACTTGTCTTGTTGCTATGCTTGTGTCCTCCATTGTGGAGTACAACTGAAATCTTTGTCGTTTCAGAAGCCTTAATTCTTTATTAGATTTTTTCAT
>NW_015160847.1:850443-885110 GCF_001447785.1 Gekko japonicus | reverse complement strand
CATCCAAAGGGTCTTGAGGTAACTTACAACTTACAACATTAAAACCAATTAGGTAAAACAACATAAAACAAATAACAAATATTAAATATTAACATTAAAATATTAAATTATTAAAATATGTGTCTATCACCATGCCTCTGTTAACACAGCCCAAACATGTGGTTACCCCATATGTTCCCCCAAGAGCACTATGGTCAAGGGTGCAACACCTTTTGGTTGTTCCAGGCCCCAAGGACATCAAGTTGGCTGCAACCAGGGCCAGGGCTTTCTTGGTGGCGGCTCCTGTCTGGTGGAATGAACTCCCGGGGGAGATCCAAGCCCTGCGGGACCTTGTGCAGTTCCACAGGGCCTGCAAGACGGAGCCGCAACCGCCACTGGACCACCACCAAGCTGCCATCTCCTACGATGGATTCGATCTGGATGTGAGCTGGCCCTGGGAAGATGACCAGATGACCTGAAGAACTGGTCATGAAGGGACGATAGTAATAGATTCCTGAACTTATGCTGACTGGTTAGGCCAGTCAACGGAACCCCATCTTGGACCGATAAGAACTAATATCAAGAGCACCGGCACTTTGGTGGGAGGGATTGTTTTATTCTGTTTTTAGCTGTTCAGTTATGGCATATGCCTCTTTTGTTAGCTGCCCTGAGCCCATTTGGGGAGGGTGGGATATAAATCTAATAAATAAATAAATAAAGGCCAACCTGAACAATTCAGCCTTGCATGCCCTGCGGAAACTAAACAAGTCCAGCAGGGATATTAATAAAATAATAGTTTGCTGTGGCATCTGAATGTGGGTGCCTGGAGAAAAATATATGTTCTTCACAAACCAGGATTCTAACCCCATATTAAACAAGGGTTTAGAATCCCAGATTGTGGGTGTGTGTGGTGCTGGGTGATAGTTACACATTGTTCATATACAAGACTGATTAGACCTGGACTCAAAGTTTCCAAAATCAGAAAGCTTTTGACTACATTCCATGTGCTAGAAGCATAAGGACAGCAACAAGCAGGCTCATGCCCATGTGATAGCCTGTTTTCTGTCAGGCAGTACATAACCAGAATTTTTGACAGTGGAATTAGGTTGTAGAGTCCTGTGTCTCTCCCACACCCAGTTGTCAACTTGCTTGCCAATCCTTATTTAAGACAGGCCCTGCACCAGGCCTGTTCTTTCTAAGCTTTAAAAACTTTAAATTACGGATAGTGACTTTTATATCAGAAGTAAAATAACTTCATTTCAAATCAGAATGCCAAAAAAGACCAAATGTGACCCATCGTATACAGTGAAGAATAATCTTAAGCACCAGGAAACTATGCCATTACTAGCGCAAAGGGGCTGACCTAACAATAACTGTTAGTGCATGCTTCATTATATTCTCTTTTCCCCATTTCAGTTAGCCATATTTGTATGAAGGGTTATGGAATTTGCATGTTGTCAGCATTTGCTGGTAATGGGGAAGGATATGGAATGCATCTTGGTGGCCTTTGGTCAGTGGAAAAGGATTCAGGAGGGGGAAGAACAGTTGTTCTGGCATGTAAGAGGATTTGGGAGGTTAAGTAATGGCACATAGGAAGAAAGCTTCATGGTGGAGAGTTGCAAGTTGCAGGAGAGCCCTCAGATGGGGTTGAGGAAAAGGTACTTGAGGCTAATGTTGATACAGATAGGATTTGGGCACACAAGATATGGGACATGGATGTGGGAGCTGAAGAGTGAGAAGCCAGTAGCAGCCAATTACTACTACCTCCCACATGATATGGGGAAGTTGGAGTAAAATCCTGGGTGTGGCCCGTGGGCACCAGCTGGGCTGACAGTTCTCCCTCTGAGGTGGAGGCCATCTTATGGGTGGTTCCCATCCATCGCTTAAGGAGGCAGGAACTTCAAACTGTTTCCTGTTTCCTGTGGTGGGAGTCACCCTCAACTCAGTTTTCTTCCTGCCTCTATAGGGAGAGCAGCAAATTTAGGCTTTGCCTTACTTTCGCTTTTGATGTAGTTTCTTGTTCAGCCTTCCTATTCAACTTTCCTGTTTCTTTAACTTACTATACTGGTATTTCTTTTTCCTCATTCTTCTTCAGCTCCGTCTTAAAAAAAAGAGTATCTTATCTCTTCGCCTTCTTTCTCTCTCTTCCTTGTGATGCCTCCCCCAAGTGCACCGATGGCACACAGGGGAGACAGCGAAGCCCTTTCCTCACATTGGCTTGGAAAGAGAAGAGTGAAGGAGAGAGTGCATGGCTCAGAAGCGGGCTGTGGAGGATCATTTGTCAGAGGCCTGCGGCGCCGCTAAGTGTGCCAGAAGCTCCCTTTCCCGCATGCTCCGGGACCCCACAATCATGGCAGCGGCCATTTTTAATGAGGGGAGTGGTCAGCATACTACACTGCCCGCCAGGGAGCAACCCAAGACCTCGAGTCATAGCGGATCCGACCATGCAGCGAGCGATCCTGCCTTGAGGGAAGAAGGAGATGAAACTTCCAGCGGTAATGTTGCCAAACCTGGGTCTGATCCCATTTCCCCCAGAGCCATGGCCTTTTTCAGGAGAGCCATGCGGGAAGAAATAGCCTGTTTTTGTAAATCAGAGGAACGTTCCACACGTTCAAGGTCGTCGTCCTCCTCCTCCTCCTCCTCCTCCTCCTCCTCCTCCTCCCCCTTCCCCTTCCCCACACAGTGGTAAGAAAAACTGGCCCACAAAAGCAGCTCAAAAAGGCCTTCCCAGATACCCCGGTACCCCTATCCTTCTGCTGGGGGGGGATATCTCCAATGCCTCCAGTGAAAAAGAGGAAGGAGAATTTAGCTCAAATGATGAGGAAGAGGAGAAGGTTCCGGTTACCTCTGAGCAGTCCTTTAGGTTATTTAAGGCTGAAGACCTACATTATCTGATGTCTAAAACAGTCTCAGCCCTGAAGATTCAAAAATTACAGAGGGCAAACAACAAATGCCTTGTTGATCAAGACAATTTTGAGAGGTCAGAAATAACTAATGAATTCTTTCCCCCAGATGAGCTTTCCAAACTTTTATATGTGCAAGGTAAAGGAAGAATGGGCTAAGCCATTGTCCAGCAAGCCCATTCCAGGTCTCCTTAAGAAATTATACCCTATAACATCTACTGCTCCAGATATTTTTCAGACTCCAGCCTTAGATGCTCCTGTGGCCGCCCAGCAATAATCTGGGCTTCTTTCTGAGGATGGGCACGGCAGTCTTCGGAACAGCATAGATAAGAGGTCTGATTTTGCACTGCAAAGATCTCATGAGGTCTCATATTGGCGCTTAAGGCTTCCTCCACTGCTTCCACAGTATCCAGAGCATCTCGTTTGGATGCGAAAATTAATTCAGATGTTGCCTGAAAATGATCTAAGGCTACAGAAGGGCGCCAATAGAATTCTAAAGGCCCTTTCTTTCACTGCTGACACCACTTTAGATACCATGGCATCATCCGCCGCTGCCAGGCGCCTGGTCTGGCTGAGGTCCTGGTAGGCAGACTACTAATCCAAAGCCATCGTGTCAACATATCCCTTTCAGGGAGACAAGTTATTTGGTGAACCCTTGGAGAAGATTCTGGTGGAAACCCGTGATAAAAAGAAAGCCCTTCTCAAGTATATTCGCCTTGGTGATAAGAGGTCCTCCTCCTTCCAGGCCTCCGCTTCTTCTTCTTCTGCCTCCTTTCGCCCATACCAGTCTACAGCCAGACCTCGTTAGGACGACAGAAGATCGTCATGGGGAAACAGCAGCAAGCAGTCCTTTCGGCGCGGAGGATTCAACAACAGATTTCCAAGGTCGTATGGTAACAGACAAGACAGAGGTGACAGAGCCAAAGAACCAAAAAGCATGACTATCCAGCCCCTCCAGTGGGGGGGTCATCTACTGCTCTTCTGCCAGGCATGGATCGACTCGCAACCAGACTCTTGGACAAGAGTAATTGTCCAGGAGGGTTACAAGAGAACTGATCTCAATGCCCCCTCCTCGCTTTCTGATATTACCTACCCACAGAAACTCTGTCAAAAGGAACAGAACCAAGGCTGCAGTAAGACACCTTCTGGACATTCAGGCCATAGAAGTCGTCCCCTTGTGCGAACAAGGGGATGGGATTTATTCCATCTTCTTCACGGTCCCAAAGAAAAATGGGGACCGGAGGGCCATTTTAGACATTTTAGTACTTAAACAGATTTGTAGAACCAAAGCATTTTCGTACGGAGACTTTTCATTCCATAGCGGAAGCCCTACAGCCCCAGGAGTTTCTTTGTTCTATAGACCTGGCGGAGGCATATCTTCATGTCCCACTATTTCCTCATCATTGCAGGTTCCTTCAATTTTGCGTGGACGGAGAGCACCTTCAGTTCAAGACTCTCCCCTTCGGTCTGGCCTCAGCCCCACGCGTGTTCACAAAAATACTTATCCACGTGATTGTCTGTCTCTGGGAGCAAGGCATTCACATACATCTGTAGTTAGATGACGTGCTTGTGCGTTCTCCGCTCTTTCCAGGAAACGGCCACAATCCTACATTACCTGCAGAACTTTGGTTTCCTGGTGAACCTACAGAAGAGTTCCCTGACTCCCTCACAGCGTCTGGAGCATCTGGGAGTGGTTATAGACACCCGGCTTGCCAAACTGTTTCTCCCAGAAAAGAAGGCGAGAAAGGCACAGGACATGGCCAGAGTATAAAGGCAAGGACTTCATCCCTTTCCATCCTAACCAACATGATGGAACTGATGGTGGCAACCTTTGACTCTCTCCAATGGGGCTGCTTTCATTCCACGCAGTTGCAGATGTTCCTTTGTCCCTTTCAACACTCCATCGCTCTCAGGATGGATCTTTCCCTGAAAGTACTACTGCAAGTGAAGTCAAGTCTAGAATGGTGGACGGTGGTACGTATTCTGACACAGGGCAAGACCTTCTGGGTTCAGAATCTGGTACAGATTTTCACAGATGCCAGTCTGTTGGGCTGGGGTGCCATGCTTTTTCATTCCCGTGTTCAAGGAACGTGGTCCGAGAGGGAGACATGACTACCTATCAACTTGTTGGAACAGTGAGCGATCAGGTTAGCACTTTTTCATTTCGCGCCGCTCATCAAGGGTCTGCATGTCCTTATTCGAACGGACAATATAGCTGCCAAGGGTTATTTGAACGAGTAAGGGGGCTCCAAGTCCCTGGTCCTTCACAGGGAAGCGACCCAACTGATGACATGGGCGGAAAACAACCTGACATCAATCAGAGCAGAACACGTGCAAGGCGTTATCAATCTCCAGGTGGACTGGCTGAGTCGCCAGACACTCAGGGAAGGCGAATGGTCCCTACAGAAGAAGTTATTTCAGATGATTGCATCCAAGATGGGAACACCACAGGTAGACCTTTTCGCCACCTAGGACAACAGCCAATCGCGACGCTTTTTCACCAGATACTTCCACCCGAAGGCAGAGGGGATGGATGCTCTTCTCTCCCCCTGGCCAGAGGGCTTACTTTACACCTTTCCCCCAATTGCAGTATTGCCCAAGCTTCTCCGGAAAATTCAGCTTCTGGGGGCGGAGGTCATCGTAGTAGTGCCGTACTGGCCTCATTGCCCATGGTTCACGACCCTCCGGGAAATGTCGGTATCTCCTCCCATCAGGCTTCCGGTCTCAGAGGATATGTTGATCCAGGGGCCAATCTGGCACCCCTATCCAGGTTAGTTCTGTCTAACCACGTGGAGGTTGAAAGGAACCAGTTTGCTGAGCTAGGCTACAAGGACTCTGTCATAGACACGTTACTGGCATCTCGAAAGTCATCCATGTTGAGAATCTACAACATCACCTGGAAAGTGTTCGTGCACTGGGGTCACCGGAAGAAGGTGGATCTGTTACGTCCTGAAATCGCTTCGCTGCTTGAGTTTCTGCAGGACGGCAGGGCCAGTGGCCTTAAGGCACCTATGCTTAAGAGGAAGCTGGTGGCTTTAGCCTCGGTTCTTCCAGGACTACAAGGCGTCCAGTGACTCAACATCCTCATATTGTATGGTTTCTTCGTGGAGCTTCTCTTAAAGATCCACCACAATCACACAGTTTCCCAACGTGGAGACTCAACACAGTCCTCACAGCACTCACCAGACGTCCCTTTGAACGAGGTTTCATTGAAGATCCTGAGAATGAAAACTATTCTTAGTTGCCATCACCTCAGCCAGGAGAATCTCAGAATTGGGCGCACTTTCAATCCAGAAGGAACTTTGTACCTTTCACAAGGACAAGGTGTCCTAAGGACTAACCTTTTGCCCGAAGGTTCTTCCTTCTTTCTGCCCAAATACTATGCACCCTAAAGAACAGTGTTGGCACACTCTGGACGTCAGGAGGGCACTCAAGTGTTACATTCTCCGAACGGCTGCGTTTAGGAAGACAGATGTCTTGTTCGTCAATATTTCCCCACCTCACACAGGAAGGAAGATGTCCAACTCGGCCATAAGCACAACCATTAGGGCTTGCATTGCTGAAGCCTACAAGAGTGTGAATCAGCAAGTCCCGGAAGGCATCACTGCTCATTCCCTGCGTAGCGCAGCAGCTAACGCGGCTTTTGCCAATAGAGCCGTCAGTAGAGGAAGTCTGCAGGTCCACTATGTGATCCTCCTTGTCTGTGTTCATACGACACTATAAAATAAATGTCCTTGATTCTGCTGACGCGGCCTTTGGGAGACGGGTTCTTCAATTTGTCCTGTCTCTCGATGACGACCTTCCCTCCCGAATTTAGGGACATTGCTCTGGGAGGTCCCACAAGATGGCCTCCACCTCAGAGGGAGAATGACCATTGGTTACTCACCTTCTCTGAGGCTTGGAAGACATCTTGGCCCTCCCAGGTCATCATGTTCTTCTCTGTGTATATATTTTTTATTCTGTCTCTGACTCTTCGGAGTTAGTTTATAAGTTAACTTAGAGTTCGCTTACCTGTTCATGTTTATTACTATTTTTCTTTGAGCTACTATACTGCTTTCGGAGTCCCAAAACTGAGTTGAGGGTGACTCCCACCATAGGAAACAGGAAACAGTTTGAAGTTCCTGCCTTCCTAAGAGATGGATGGGAATCACCCACAAGATGTCCTCCAAGCCTCAGAGGAGAAGGACCCTTCACGGTGAATAACCAATGGTCGTTTTCCCCCAGTCCATTTTTTAAACAGTTCTTACGTTTAAATATATCTTTATAACTCTGTTTTGTCTTACTGGGCAGTGTTTTACAGAACAATCTTGAACTGTTGAATGAAATTTGTCATGGGATATAAGAAACGAAAGTATTAAAAGAAAAAATAGAGAGGATAACAGCATGTATAATGCTGTAATTGAGCTACATGTGATTATCTGTAATGATTTTTTTTTTACAAAATAAGCATAATAGAAAACATTGTAATAAAAATCTGTTGCAGGTAGGTAAAAATTATCGAGCTTTTATTGCTTTGTTTCAAACAGTTACTCTTAAGTCAGTGATTTGGTGCTGTCAGGTCTGTGCAATTATCACAGTGTACTTTGGTAGCTTTGTTCATATGCTTCTCAGAGGAATTTCTTGTTAAACAATATAAACTGAGAAAGGGCAAGCATTTACTACTTAAAGGAATAGGGACCAAATGTCTTAGAGAAATGGCTGTGATTGAACACTGTCTCACGTGCATCCGGGCTGTTCAGCTAGCTTGCCTGTAGCCCAACCCCTCCATAGCCAGTACTGTGTATATGCGTGAGAGAGGGGACATGCTGGAGCAGTGGTCCATAAATTGCAAGGAGCTATCACCAAAAGAGAAAGTTGACAATATCCATTCCTTTCTCTGTTCTGTAGGTGAACTACATTATATTGAGACAAACCATTAGCCCATCCTGCTCATTGTTATCTACCCTGACAGGCAGCATCTCTTCAGAGTCCTGGGCAGAGACATGTCTTTCTCCAGCTTGAAATTGACCTTGGGACCTCCTACATAGAAAGCTTATGTGCTACTGCTGAGCCATGTCCCTCTGCTTGTAAGAGATTCCTCACTAAGGATCCAGAGAGGTTTGATTGCAAAATTCTTGCAGTGGAAAGAATAAAAGGTGCCCACCAAGAAAACTAAAAATAATGAGAGATTGATGAATTGATTGATGAATGGACTCTTTAAGTGCAGGAATATGCAGCTTTGTCATGTAGAATGGAAAAATGCCAATAAGTAATCTAGAAAGCAAAAATGTAACTGTTCTAGTTGCACGTCACATAGACTTATAGGGTGGTTACAGTTGCTTATAATCTATAATAACCTTCTGTTGTAAGGTATACTTGGCTGCAATGTAGCTCTTCCCTGCTCAGCTCTGTGAGCTCTGTGAGCTCTGTGGAACTTGTGCAAATATAACTTACAATCTCAATATATTTCATTACTACTAATGCATTTCTTCCTGGTTTTTCGGTTTTTTACTTCTAGAGTTTTCAGGTCCAGCAATCTATTCTAAAATTTCACATGGCATTATGAACTGTCTTGAAGCTAGAATAATAAAGTTAAACACTTCCATAAGTTATGGGAGTATCCATTAAAGAGCAGCCCTGATTACATTTTAGTATGAAGTAAAACTGGCAGTATGCTTGCTAGTTTTATCGCTGGTTCAGTGGTAAATTAGTGATGAATTCACATAGCTGAGTCCCTTCTGCAGCATAGTGAGCCATTATGTAAAGCCACAAACTTCCAGTGAAAACTGTCAGGAGAACTAGGCAAAATAGGGAAATAAGCATCATATCATACCTGTGGTGAAAGACCTGCATTTGCTGTCCATCTGTCTCCAGGCACAATTCAGTGTTGGTTCTTATCTATAAGGGTCTGAATAGCTTGAGGCCAGGGTACTGGAAGGACACCTCTGTATATTGTTCAGCCTGCCAGTTAAGATCCTTTTCTGAAACCCTGATCTCTGTGGTACTGCCAGCAGAGGTGAGTTTGGTGATGACCAGAGACATGGCTTTTTCAGTAGTGGAACTCTCAGTGTAAGAATATTCTCCCCCGTGAGACTTGTCTGGCACCTACTTTCCTTACCTTTAGACACCAGCTAAAACATTTAGTTTTGTGCAGGCTTTTAACAAAGCAGTTTTATATCTTTTAGCTATTCAGTAGTCTTGCATCTGGACCAAGGACTCATATCAATATAATTTTAGGCTGCTCAATATGTGTATTTATGTTACTGTTTTAATAGCTGTGTGTTAATGGTTGACTTTATTATTTTAATTGTAAGATACCTCAAACAGGCCTCTAAGAGAGCTGGCACATACCTTTTCCAGAGAAATAAGTGGTGCCCTGACAATGTATCCCTTATGGTGAGTTAAGGACTCAGAGCCTTTGACCTGGTTAGTTTAGCGAGCAGGTTGCTGGAAAGTCAGCATAAAATTTTTCCAAATAATTTACAGGCTCCTAAAAATCTGAAAGCAGTGTTTGGTTTGAATGCTAATACTGATTTTATTAATGTCATTTGTACCCCACCTTACTCCTCACTGATGATCCAATCTGGCTTACGTTGTTCTCCATTGTATCTTAACAACCACCCTGTGAGGTATGTTAGGCTGAGAGTGTGACACAGCAAACTTCCATGCCAGAGTAGGGGTTCAAACCTGGATCTCTCAGATCCTAGACCAACAGTTTAACCAATATGGCACTGGTGTTGTGTATGTGTGGTTGGGATTTTTGCCACTGGGTCCTTGAGAACTAAAGGCTTTTAAACATACACACCCACACATACGTATATATAAATAAATAATATGGAACTGCCTTTTGCTGGATCATGCTATGGATTGAGCTAGCTCAGTATTGCTGCTGATTTCTGGTGGTAGAGAGAGACATTTGCCTGATACCTGTCCCACCCACGAAAAAAGGGGAAGAGAAACTTAAACCAACCAATACTGTGCCTGGGATCTCTTAATTGAGATGGCACCTTGAACCTTCAGTATACTGCATGAGTTTTCTGCTGCCAATCCATCGCTCTTCCCCTTCATTCAGTTACAATTTCCAGAGAAGGAGAAGCAAAAGTGTATTATTAGCAAGTTGTGCTAATAGCACTGGCCCCTCAAACTGGGACCAGATGCTAAATATTATGTTCTAAGTGGCATGTGGTGTTTGGCTTTGTAGTTTGAGCTGTAAAGTTAGTCACGCGGGATCCTTGGGTGTCCCCATGTATAAATTGTTTTATATTATGCTTTTATTGTATTTTATTGCACATTTGTGCCTTATGGTTGTAAGCCGCCCTGAGCCCGCATGCGGGGAGGGCGGGGTATAAATGAAATTAAATAAATAAATAAATAAAAGGCAATGTTGTGTATTGAAATGGACGAAGGGATTAGCAGATGGATTGTTGGTGCCTGGTTCTGATAATGATTTGCAATAATTCACAGGTGGCTGTCTTTTTATTTGCTGATCTAAATGAGAAAACATTGCTTGCTGCCCTGCATCATGTTGTAAAGATTAAGATGGATATAGTTATAAAGACAAATTCTGCTGTTGCATGCTAGCAATTAATCCTTTAGAATATTTAAGAAAGCCTAAGGCTGTTGGCAGATGAGATGTCTTTGCAGCATAAGATTGGGGTAGAGAAATGTCAGCCTATTTCTTGCTCCATTGTAAAAGGCTGAAGCTCTTCCTTTGCTCAAGAAAGAAGTCAGTATATTAAATATTCTTCATTGAGCTCTCTGTTCCCTAGTAACTGACCCTATTGCTAAACTGCTAACACTTCCACATTAAGCAGATTTATACCCTTCTAAGCCCATAACACATTACTGTCAGAAAATAATGAAAACTTGAAACTACTACTGCTGAAGGTTAAAGCAGAAAGTTCTGAAGCAGGATTGTAGCTGAACGTCAAGAAGAAAAAAGTAATGACTCCTGGGAAATTACACAACTTCAAGGTTGACAGAGAAGGAACTGAAGTTGTCCCAAGATTTTGTATTCCTTGGCTCCATCATTAACCAAAAGGGAGAATGCAACCAAGAAATCAGAAGGAGTTTGAGTCTGGGAAGGGCAGTCATGAAGGAGCTGGAAAAGGTTCTTAAGTGTAGGGGTGTGCCACTGGTGACCAAGATCAAGTTAATTCATGCCATGGTATTCCCCCCCAGTACTATATATGGGTGTGAAAGCTGGACAATGAAGACAGCTGACAGGAAGAAAGTTGATTCATTTGAAATGTGGTGTTGGAGAAGAGTTTTATGGATACCGTGGACCACCAAAAAGACAAATAAGAGGGTTCTAGACCAAATCAAACCTGCCCTCTTGCTAGAAGCTAAAGTGATTACACTGAGGCTATGATGGACAATCAAGGGTTAATGCCTCAGAGTCTGAAAACCTTTGAGTGACAGGCTGTTCAAATGGAATTCTGTGGAAAGCATCAGCTAAGAAATGGCATTTTGGAACTGACAGTTGAGGAAGCAATAGTTTAGCACTGACTGAGAACTGGGAAGGAGGAAAAGAGGAGTGAGATCACAGAAGATCTCCATTCAAGCCGAAAAGGGACAGAGCTTCTAGTGAAGAGAAGTAATCCCTGCCCAGTGAAAAGGGAAATAGTTTTTGAAAGAGGAATGATCCCTGATAAATACACAGATTTTGGAACTTGGTTATATGTTCCTGCCTTCTAAACATGAAGTGTCAGTGAAACTCAGAAACCTATGCTTGTGAGTTAAACTAGAAATTGAAAAGAAAGCCTCTCTCCTCAGATTTTCAAAGACTTTGTTGAAAAGCAAAAACATATACATGTTGGCAAAATATTATCTGTATTTAGTGTGATTACAAAGTTAACTCAGTTTTTATTATTGGCTCACCTCATATATCCTATTTCATACATCCTATGATTCCACCTGACTACCAGTCTGGTGTAGTGGTTAAGAGCGGCTGACTCTAATCTGGAGAACTGGGTTTGATTTCCCACTCCTCCACATAAAACCAGCTGGGTGACCTTGGGTCAGTCACAGTTCTCTCAGAGCTGTTCTCTCACGAGCAGTTCTCAGAACTCTCTCAGCCCCACCTACCTCACAGGGTGTCTGTTGTGGGGAGAGGAAGGGAAAGTGACTGTAAGCTGCTCCAAGGCTACTTTGGGTAGTGAAAGGTGGGATATAAAACCAACTTTTCTTTCCTCTCAAAGTTAAAACATTTTATTTTGAACTTCCAAAAGCCTCTCATGTACTATTACAGGAGTAGAAGATGGAAGGTGATTTTGTCTCTACCCTCAAGTCCCTGGGCCAGCATCAAAATATATAATAAGGTGAATTTGGGACAGCCATAGACCAATTAATAAGAAGAAAATAGATATAGGGGCTGATCAGGAGAAAGAAAAAACAAAAGGAAAGTCCTGTGTGTGTGTGAGGGAGGGAGGGAGGAGAGCGAGACATCTATAGAGGCCATCATACTTTGGTCACATTATGAGAAGACAAGAGTTACAGGAAAAGGCTATAATGCTAGGAAAAGTTGAAGGCAGCAGGAAAGGAGGAAGACCTAACTTTAGATGGATTGACTTCAAGCCGTTGCCCTCAGTTTGGAAGATCTTAGCAAGGCTGTTCATGACAGGGTGTTTTGGAGAACATTAATTCATAGGATCACCATGAAAGTGACTTGACGGCACTTAATGCATAGACACACATACACAAACCCATAGACTTTAGTGGACTTAGGAGGGTATAACTCTGCTTAGGATGACACTGTTGGGCGTGTTTCATACATAAAAAAAACATGGGTTGCTGTTATGGGAACATGCATAGGACATGTTCTGGCTCATGTGTTCCCTGTCTCATTTACTTTCACATAACTGAAAAACTGTACTTTTGTGACACACTATAATTTGTCATTTTTGCTGATTAAACCTAGTTTGACCCCTGTTTGGAAGGCAGAATCAAACCACAGCTTGTAATTTAAATGAAAAGGCAAAACTATAGTTTGCCACAAAAGCGTTTAATTATTTCACCGTATGGTAGGGAAATATAAGCCCAAGGATTCCCCAGGCTTGCTTCTGTATTGGCAAACTATGATATGCCATTAATTGTGAATTTTTCCTATAGCTTGGAATAAAGTATGTATCTTGAGAGAGACTCAGAGTCTTGAGAGATGTGACCATTCACTTAACATTTTCCCACAAAGCAAACTACAAAGGCTGGTACTAGCATTCTTAATACGAAATGTTTAGCTCTCAGTTGAGGGCAAAAGGAATCCCTGAATTGGATACTGTTTCTGATTTTCTTCCAGTCTGATCTGGAAAAGATTATTGTTAACACATTCTAAGCAATTGTTCATTAAATCACCTGCATGTAGATGCCTTGAACCCATTTGGAGGTAGAGGGGGTAGTGGGTTTGGTGTAGTGGTTAAGTGCATGGACTCTAATCTGGGAAAACCGGGTTTGATTTCCCACTCCTCCACTTGCAGCTACTTGATGACCTTGGGCAAGTCATAGTTCTGTCAGAGATGTTTTTGAAACAGCAGTTTTCTCAGAGCTCTCTCAGCCCACCTACCTCACCAGCTGTCTGTTGTGCCACTAATAAGGTTCAGTTAACACATTCAGTCTGTCACAAGATTGCTGTTATAAATTCAGATTCATGCGTACAGTTTCATTTGGCAAATTCTTTGCTGCAGCTGCAGGAAACACCCCCTTTATACCATTTCATACTTCCTTTTGCAGGACCTAAAAGAAAGAGATGGCAGTCCCATGTTTCAAATTATCATAATCTAATGGGGAATCTCCCCACGCTCCTACCGCTTTTTTTGTGAAGCCACATATGTGCAGTTATATTCCAAAAAGCAACAAAACCAAGACTTTGGTCTTGAGAGCAACAGAATGTATTCCTTTATAATTATGCACAATGTGATAGCCTGTTCATTGAGAAAGAGGTATTCACCTTAAGAGGTCTCTTCCAACATTTTCAAAATAAAAGACTGCACAGTCTTCTCAGTCATACTGGTTTTTTAAAAAAATTAAGTTACAATAAAATAATGCCATCTTAGTATTATAGTTATAGGATTATGACTTTCTACCTTTAATAATTTATGATACTAAAAAGTTTTATATTGCTACAGCTTCATTTTTTAAAAAATGGTCAGTTGCATGGAAATGTAAACTATATAGCAATTGAAAATGAGTATCCTCTTCCAAGAAGCCATGCTCAGAGGTTTGCTTGCTTGCAAGATATTCTGCATCTGGGAACCTCTCCAGGCTTGCAACATTTCCTGGCTTTTTTCATGAATCAGGAGAAATATGTGCTGCCAAACCACAAGCCTCTCTCGTGTGACCCTGATGACTCTCTTCCTCCTACGCTCTTACCCTAGTACTGTTTGATCCTTGGCAAAATTTGTAAGATAATGCTACTATTGAAAGTTATGGAATCTTAGTGTATCTTAGGAGATGGTCTAAGATAAGATACTTCTACCCATGTGGATGACTTATTTTCTAGGTCTGTATTAATGGCCTTGTATTCTGAATTTTCTTGTGACAGCTTGATAGTGCTATAGTAATCATCAGTGTTTGAATAGCCCTATTATGTATGCCACATGATATGAATAAAAATGGCTAACATAGTTCTTCCTAGAATTTTATTCCCTTGAAGGGTTTTCTTTCTGAATAGACCTTGTGATAGTCATGACATTTACAACTTTTGAAATATATAAGTAATATTCTGATTTCTGACTTCATTTTTTTATTATATATTGTAGAATTTTGCTGGTGCTATCTGTTTCTTAGGTGACATGGTTTGAAATTGTTTTGAACTAAAAGCAGACAAAGAGAATGAAATTGGTCAGCTTGAGATAACTCACTCTTAATGTTTTGTAGCCATTTTATAGTCCATTGTAGATTATTTCCTTTATTCTGAATTTTAAGTGTCTTAATTAGCTTGTTTTCTTTTTCCCCACACAGCCCCATGATTTTGATGAGTGCAGATTTGACATTAGTGTAAATGATAGTGTTTGGTACCTGCGGGCTCAAGATCCAGATCATAGACAGCAATGGATAGATGCAATTGAACAGCACAAGGTATGGTTTCTGTTTCTTAGCAATTAATAATGGTACATGATTATGGACAATTCTCCAGGGTACTGGTTAACAGCTTGAGTACTATTTCTTATGGAAGGCAGGTGCTAGTGTGCTCAAGCACTCGCAATGGCACTAATACCTTTGTCTGTTTTACCATTTTTTCCCTGTTTTTTGCTGTGAAGTCACAGCTGATTTATGGCAACCCTGTAGGGTTTTCAAGGCAAGAGACATTCAGAGGTGGCTTGCCATTGCCTGCCTCTGCATAGCAACCCTGGACTTCCTTGGTTGTCTGCCATCCAAATACTAACCAGGCCATCCTTGCTTAGCTTCTGAAATCTGATGAGATTGGCTATCCAGGTCAGGGCCTTTTTTACATGCTGTTATACGAATGAATGAAATAAAGATTTGTGAAAGGTTTTGCTCTTGATAAATGCAAAAAAAAAACCTGTAAACCATAATGAAAAGCTATGCAGTGTCAGAAATCTACATCTGGCTAAAGATAATAGAGCTATACTGTAACAGAATAGCTCAGGAAGGCACTTTATAAAAGGAAAGGGACTGTGGATTATACCACTTTGTGTAGGGCATGCTATCAGTCTGCTGCATTTATAGCCTTTTGCTGTTTCATTGTTTTCTACTGATGCAGTACCATTTTCTTCACTGTATCAACACTCTGTATCATGCCTAATATGCTATGTTCACTTAGGTTTTGGTAATGTCAGTCCTAGTACACTGCTCCTTTGATGTGTCTTTATATTGATTGTATCAGCCCACACTGCTTATTTAGGTGTCTCTTTGTATGGACTGTTATTTATTTATTGACACCATGTCATCTACTTTGAGTCTCAATGAGAAAGGCAGACTAAAAACACAGTAAAATAATAATAAAATATGTGTAAAATGACATCTTTATCTCTGATAAGTGGAGATTAAACTAGCTACTGATGGTATAGTTCAATAACAGATTGTTACAGAAGGTATTTGGGTTTAAATAGTGGTTGTTTTTGTAAAGACAATTTAGTCTAAAAGGGCTTATTGGTTTAATCTTAGCAATGTTCAGTGTTACGGAGAAGGCTCTCCTAATTTAATGAAAGGTCAGTTGTCAAAGACATTCTTAACTAAATCTTATGCTTAATTGGTTAGACGTAGTTGTATTTTTCTGACA
This sequence comes from Gekko japonicus, assembly GCF_001447785.1. Classification (NCBI taxonomy): domain Eukaryota; kingdom Metazoa; phylum Chordata; class Lepidosauria; order Squamata; family Gekkonidae; genus Gekko; species Gekko japonicus. Next base: position 869,012 of record NW_015160847.1, on the reverse strand, counting down.
GTCCATTTAAAACAACAATACCTTTCTGTTTTAAAATTAAAGCCACAGAGTAAATGAATCACTGAGAAATGATGTGGGTGTAGATAGGGAACACAAAAAAAGAATTTTTAAATTGCTGAACTCAAAGCAAATTTCAAAAATATAAATAAAAATGATTTTTAATGGAGAACAGGGAGGGGAAAGTAGAATGGGAAAGAGCAAACTGAACTAGGGCCAAGCTTATAATATTTTATTTATTTATTTAACCTTCAATTTGGTACCCCGCTCGAACCCCTAGCAAGGGGTCTCTGAGCGGCTTACAGATATTAGTGGTGCTAGTCACCCTTTTCCCCTAACTAGGGCCACAATGTATAGGGGATGGGGGAACCTACCAGCCCCCCCCTGTGGTGGTCGGTGTTTTTCCTTCCGTTGGCTTTTTTTTTTTTTTTTTTTTGCTTCGGCTCGGTCGGGTCTCCGGCTGGCAGGCGTCCTTTCCGGCGTTCGGTGTTTTTGGTGGTGGCTGTTCTCTTCCTCTTTCTGCACGCGATTCCGCCTGCTTCCAGCCCGGCCACGTCCTTCCGGCTCCGCAGGGCTGGTGCTGGGCGTCTGCGCACGCGCCTTCTTTCCTCCTCGGCAGCCTCGATGTATTCTTCCTAGCCACCAGGGATCGCTGGTGCGGACCTCGATCACGTCCGTCTGCCGCCGCCACGCCACCACGCCGTCTGCTGTTTTCCCGTCTCGAGCCGGTACTCGCCGCCGCCATCATCGCCGCCGCCGCCGTCGTTCTTCCAGCCGCCAGTGTCTTTGAACACCCCCACTCCTGAAATGTCACTGATCTGCAAGCACAACTCATACAGTTCCATCAGATATGTCCATAAACAAATAGCTAGGTCATAGGCTCCTCTGTAGTAGGTGCACTCCTCTGGAATAGCCTACCAAAGTGGCTTCAGAGGGTGCCTTCATTGGCTATGTTTAGGGAGACAGTTCTGTTTCAGAGGTTGTGAATTGCTTCAGCAGACTTGGTTGTGTTTTTAATCTGTCTGTTTTATCACCACACTGTTCTTATTTTGTTAATGGACTCATACATTTTGTGTCTTTGCAACGTGTCAGCTGCCTTAAGTGTTAAGGATATAAATATTTTAAATTTAAATACTGAATGGAATATTTAGTATTCCATTACTGAATATGGAAGAAAATGACAGAATATACCAAACTACCTACAAATTAAAGGGCTGTTATTGCCTTGTTATGGAGCTGCGGTGGCTCAAGTGGTTAAGACGCTGAACTGCAGGCTGTGGAAGGCCGGTAGATCAGCAGTTTGAGACCCAAGTGTGCCGCATGACGGAGTGAGTTCCCGTCTCTAGTTCCAGCTCCTGCCAACCTAGCAGTTCAAAAGCAAGAAATTGCAAGTAGATAAATAGGTACCACTTCGGTGGGAAGATAACAGCATTCTGTGCACCTTGGTGTTTAGTCATGCCGGCCACATGACCACGGAAATGTCTTCGGACAGTGTTGGCTCTTCGGCTTTCAAACGGAGATGAGTACCGCAACCCTAGAGTCAGATTTGACTGGCTTTCGAGCAAGGGAACCTTTACCTTTACTTTATTGCCTTGTTATTGACTGTGCTTTTTGTATAAACAGAAACTTAAAATCATTTTTGCCTGTTAAAATTGGGTAAAGAGAACCCAAATAAGTATGCACTATTTAAAAATTGTGTATGTTGGTACATTTGTCAGTTTGAATAATTTTAAGTTGGGAAGGTGAATTTTCCCCCCAAAGCCATAAATTTGTTTTTGCATGCTATACAGGGTTTTGGTCTTATGGTTTTTGAAGGGCAGGCCAAGCCAACCATGTATCAAAACATCTCTTGAATCTCAGAAGATTTTGAAATGTTTCATTTCATATGTGCCATTCAAAAGGGAGGGGGGAGTTTCACTAGACACAGTCAAGGTCTTGGCACGGCTATAGTTCCTCTTTGGATTCTAGCTCATGAGTATACTAAGCACTGCTATAGGTTCTTCTGCTTCAATGAAGGGTAGTGTTGAGCAATAAATGTCACTGTAGCATGAATAATAAGCAGCATTAAAATGGCCTTCTAATGAATGAGTGTAACCCTGCACTGGCCTAGCTGGATCATCAGGTATAAAATACAATCTGAAAAGACATGCTGAAATACTTCCATGACTCCACAGGTTCTTGTTGTAATCCTGGGAGTTACTGCATTTTTTGGTATACCTTTTTACATAGTTGGGTAGAACAGTGTATTCTGGCAAGACCTACAGAATCTTGTACATAAGTAACCAAGAAATTACCTAACTTGGTGGTAAATCTTTCAACAAAATGCTGCTGTTAAGTGGGGGGGATGACTTTGCTACAGTCCTTGACACTGCTTTTGAAGCACATCTTCCGTAGTACAAAAAGGCTTAGCCAATTATCCATATATATGAGTGTATGAACCACTCCGAAGTAACCATTCCAAGTAAGCAAGCTGGTGCCTCAAACTTTCCATAATGAGAAGGCAAGTTGGAGGGGAGGGGCATAATCTTTTCTCAGCAATAATACCAGGACATGCTATTTTTTTCGTTAAGATACGTATTATGGATAAACCTCTAAATATGTCAGCAGATGGGGAAAATGCTGCTGTGAATCCAGAAATGGCTACTGACCATTGTGGCCCATACCTGTAAGCAGTTCTGTTCACACTAAATTTCTTCAACATATTCTTGAATGCTGGGAATTAATGGAGATAATTAAGCAGCCACCTTTGTATGTTTAAACCACATTTTATTCTTCTCAATTATTTCCTGAAGTGAAAAGCCATGCAGAGTGGAGTCATGAAGTATTTCAAGTTTTATCTTCCGGTTTGTTAAGGAAAACCTTCTTACTAGAAAGATACCCTCATTCATGCAAATATATATAGAATAATTAGAGCTACTTGTTCCTCTTCTCTGTAAATATTACAGATAACAGTAACAGGATCACTTTTTGTCTAAGTCCTGTGCTGAAATTGGCTGCTTGTACAGCATTACTGAAAAACATTAACCCAGATACCTTTGTTAGTGGTTCTGTTGATTGTGTCTCTTGAGGGGGCTTGCCACCTTTTAAAAAAGCAAAGCTCTTTGGGAAAGGGGAATTTAAAATGGAGTTGCAGCAGGACAGGAAGGGTGTACCATTGCAGATTCCCCCAAACAACTATTCTTGCCCCAGAGTTTCAGATGTGTTTCAACCAGGCTGTGCCAGAAAAGGGGTAGGACAAAGCTTCTCAGAAAGACATGCACTGTGGAGCAGGCAAAGGGTTAAACACCTCCTGCAGTTGCTTCTTGGCTCTCAATCCTCTCTTTGGAAAGGCTATTTTGTTGTTTCTTTAGGGTAACTGGAGCTCTGTTACACATGAGTGCAATGTGATTTCAGCCCCTTAAAGGTGTGTCCAAAAGACTCATGACTGCATAGTGAGGTGGGGGGATTTTAGTGCATGAACCCTATGAGAAATTATTATTTTTCTCAGCTGATTCTTATAGATAGGGCTATTCATGGTGGTTGCTACCAACACTAGAGAGTTTCTAATTGCTGTTGAAATAAATACATTCTTGTTATGGAAGTGCACATAACACTGGCTGAAACCGGATATGTATTTAAAGGAGTTCAGCTGTTGAAATTCTTTGTCCTTGGACCTTGAATTGAGGCAGGTAATTTTCTGATTGTACTGTATTCAGGTGTGTATACCAGCTCTCTTTTTAATGTTCAGTTTTTAAATATCCCATATCTGTGCCTAGAACAGCTGACTTTGTCGAGTAAAGCATATTTCTAAATTTTATTTGTAATTCATTTAGCCTGTTAGTATCCAAAGTACTATACAGCATAAATACACAAAACAGTGGATTCAATACAAACATTTGCTATGTCTAATCTGCTTTCACTGCTTATATATATATGGGCAAAGAGCTATACAGGGCATAGAATCCCTCACGACTAACTCTACAGCTTCTGAAATTTTACCAGGCATCTTTTTTACGTGCCTGTTCACAACCCCGCAATCCATTATAAAAGACAGCTACGTTTCTCAGGCCTGCAGGTCTTGGAGCCTAGTTACATTTTCTGTGCCCATATCATGTGGTTGCCAAATCCACAAAATATGATGACCATCCTCAACTGTTTTGAGATATTAAGACCAATGAGTTGAGTTCATGTGTTTAGGACAAGTATCATTGACCTCTTCAAGTTTAAGGTTTTTTTCCTTACCACTTGTAATGGGCATTAAACTCACTGCAGCTTCGTGTGCAAGTTTTACCATGAAATGTTTAGGCCTGAAACTCTCTTCAAAAACAAAATCTTGATTGCAAGTGTGATTTATGATTTTGGGTTAAGAAACCTAAAACAGTACAGGATTTACTGCTGAAGGCAGACCTCTAATTATTCAAAATTAGGTTACCTTGAAAACATTAAATGCAGAATAACTGGAATGTAATGGAAGCAGGATAAAGGTTACTGTTGGACTTTGACCAATAGTAACCCCAAGCAGGTCTTAAACGTTTTAATTGCCTCCATCTAGTGGCCACTAATGTTTGTTGCATGTAATCCCTGACAGGCTGTTTCACTTTGATTTTGTAGTTGTGTCATCAGAGGGTAATATTTAGTCATAAGGTCTAAATAGACAAATATTTCCATAGCAGGAAATTTTCATGTGTTCCTGTGTAAGAAAATGACATTGCATAGAGTTATATGTAAGGGGAATTGGATTCTAAAAGCATGCAAAGGGCATTTTGTAGTGATGTGCTGACATTCTAGAGCATCAAGTGCACTGCCAGTGCAAGTCTGTTTGCTTGAGAGGCTGCTTTTCATTTTCCTTCATAAGATTATTAAGGTTTCCTGTAGTAAAGCTGTAGTATTTTCCTTTTGTGTGCTGCAGGAGTGGGGTACTCAGTCAGACTTCCATGGCCCAGTGTGTCGTGCACTTAGGGTAGCACTTGGCAAAGATGGGAAAGGTTATAGCAATTTTGTTTTATTGAGAACAGAATATTGGTACGAATAATTAATTGCGCACAGTCTTCTTCCCATGTTTCTTGCCTGGAACTTAGAAATTAAGAAGTGCTTTGCCCAGTAGGGTTAAACTACCACATTCAGCTATCAGAAAAGGAACCAGACTATTCCATTCCAGACCAGCCAGTTACACAAATATGTATCCACACCCAACAAGGGTAGTTATAATTCACAGGTGCCTGTAGTCTTGGAATTCACGTTTTTGGTCTCTAGGATTGATGCCTACAAATTTTTAACCTCATGAGCAGCTTGTCAGCCTGCTGCAGCTTTGTAGCTGTTCAGTGAGCTTTTCTGCTTTAATCAGAAGAGTTATGTGGAGGGCATAACTTAGAGGAGAGGAGGGAGCTATTTCTGTTGGCAGCAGAGGATAGGACTCGCAATAATGGGTTTAAATTAAGGACGGGAAGGTACCAGCGGGATCTTAGGAAAAACCTTTTAGTTGTGTAACAGTGGAATCAGCTGCCTAGGGAGGTAGTGAACGTCCCCTCACTGGCAGTCTTTAAGCAGCAACTGGACAAACACTTGTCAGGGCATGCTCTAGGTTGATCCTGCATTGAGCAGCGGGTTGGACTAGATGACCTGTATGGCCCCTTCCAACTCTTTGATTCTATGATTCTGTACTGAGAGTACAAAATCCATTGTTGTGAAGGAAAAGCTTAGTGGCATCTTGGGGGAAAATTAGAAAAAACAATGTAGTTCTGGATGTGTTCTGAGAGCCAGTGTGGTGTAGTGGTTAATGTTGGACAAGCATCTGGGTGGCCCAGGTTTGAATCCCCACTCTGCCATGGAAACTTGCTGGGTGACCTTGGGCCAGTCACACTTTCTGAGCTTAACCTATCTCACAGTATTGTTGTGAGGACAAAATGGAGGAGAAGACAATGATGTAAGCTGCTTTGGGCACAAGTTGTAGGGCTCAGCTAGGTAGTCCCTTGCAGTTGTGTCCGCTGAAGCATGGCTCATGTGCCCTATTTTCCCAGTGGTGCCAACTGCCTCCCTGATGCCCTCAGTTTCCATGGACATCTCAGGAGGGGTCATGGGGAACCCTGCCCAGAAGGGGATCAGGAGAGCTGCTTTTCCACCACCTCCTCTTCTGCTGGAAGTAGTGTGCCCTTCTCGGCCTGCAAATGCTTCACTTGATGGGAGAGCTCATCTCTCCACTGAATGAGCTGGCCACCCCACTTGACAAGGCTGCTCTTGATGCCCAGGTCAGACATGGTTGCCAAAATGTAGACCTTCTGCTTGGTGAGAGGTTCTAGGCAAAACATGATGCCTTCTTGCAGCCGCTGCATCAGTGCATACACTCCTGGAACAGTGCCTACACGTCCTGTTCCTGGGTCCAGAAAGATGGCCATCTTTCCCTGAAGCATTTGGATCGAGGGAGTGATGAGACCCAAGCTTGCCATGTCAGAAAAGAGCACTTTGGTGAAAACTCCTTAAATGGCATAAGGGCATCCACAGTTTGGGACAGAGTCAGCTGTTGCTTGTTGCTGAATGCTCTCTCCCCACACACAAGTGTTGATCTCCGAGGTCAGATTGGTTAGGTCAAGCATGGTGGAGTTTCCAGTGAATGCTGACATCACTGATCAGGTGATGGCGCTGCCCATCAGTACCTGCTTCTGGTTCAGCTAATGAGTAGCCTTCACACTGAGCAAGAAGTGATTTGTGAGATTCCAGCAAGTCTGAAGCTGATGCTGGAAATCACGTCAGTGTTCATTGTGGAATTTTTTGTAGAACACAAATCCTGGGCATCCTTCGACGGGTGAAGGAGGTGGGCCACACAGTAAATGCACCCTCAGACCCACAGCCTGTGCCACTGTCCTAATATTTGCATTGCCATCAGTCACCAGCCATCATAAGAACATAAGAAGAGCCCTGCTGGATCAGACCAGTGGTCCATCTGGTCAAACATCCTGTCTCACACAGGAGCCAACCAGGGCCAACAACAGAGCATAGAGACTGAAACCTTCCCCTGGTTTTGCCTCCTGGCTCTACGATTCAGAGGTTTAGTGCCTCTGAATGTGGTGGTTTCCCTCAGTCAGCATGGCTAGTAGCCATTGATAGACTTATCCTCCATGATCCTTATCCCTGCCTATCCATGGCACTAACTGCTTCTTGATGGTGATGGACATGTTGGTCACCATGCGTGCCTCATCCAGTACTTCACCATGGAACAAAACCTGGCAATAGCTGGCTCAGTGTCCTTTTTCTCCCTGTTTCACACTGGATGTCCCACCTCCACTCAGAATATCCTTGGTGTGCTGTCAGTCAGAGTTACGCATGCTACACCTGGGGGCAGGTCCAAATGTTGGATGTGAAGTACACAGTTCTCCCATGAGCATTGAACAATTGTGCCTTCATATGTTCCATGGCAGTGCTAACCAGGGAGGGCATCACAATCCTGCTCAGCTTAGGCAAGGAGAGTCATGTACCAGGAATAGGCATCTTGAAGCAGCCTGCAGAACCTTACATCCACAACAGAAGAAAAGGGCTTTCCATCTAGAGTGATAAATTCTCCAGTGAACCAAGTGACCCTCTTCCCTGCTCTGCCCTCTGCCTCCCACCCCTTGGCACCCTAATTGGCTAAGCCTTTTTGTACCCTTCCCTATAGGAGACCTAGAGGGCAGAGTATCACAGAAGGTTGCAGAGAGACTCCCCCTTGGTTGGCTCGTGGCTGCACAGCCACTCGACCAGCTTCTCTGTCCCACTTGAGAAGCACCACCTATTTTCAGGTAGTTCCTGAGCCCAGTCATCAAGCCTAGTCATCAAGATGTGAACCAGCACTTTCCCTGGATTGATCCTAGCCCTACACAACTGGCACTGTGTGAAACAGAGATCCTCCATTCACTAGAAGTGCTTCCAGACCACTGAGGAATAGGGGCACCCATGCTGCCAAGCTGCTGCAGGCACCACCAGATCCACCTCCTGTGAGGGGCAGACACTCTGTGTTGGAGGGGGGGGCACAAGGAGATGCCTGAGAGAGAAAGTTTGAGGTGGCAGGACTTGGGGATGCACTTCCATCTTTTCCTCTTGCAGCACCTCGAGCCACTCTTCCTCCCTGTCCTTGGAAGGCCTGATGGACTCTGGAGGAACAGGAGGAGGGGCACCCAGTCTCTCCTTTGGTTCCTTCAGCACCCTCTGGGTTCCTGGGGTGAACTCAAGACCAGAAGACTCTCATCTTCCAAGTTCAGCCCAAAACACCACTCAGACTCCTCTTCCTCTTGCCACTGAGTCAGAAAAGTTGGAAGTGGGGGAAGTGGGGCAGCATCAATGAAGAAGAGCCTTGTGAAGTTAGAGGAGGGGATGGTGAAGAGTTGCTGTAGGGCAGGCCTGAGCAGGTGGAGGGAAAGCCACCAAAATGGTGAGGAAAACTGTTTCCCTCCACTACAACCCACCCCAGGTAAAAACAAAAAACAGAAAAAAATTGAAATAATATTTTGAAACAATATTTTGAAACAAATTAAGAACATAAGAGAAGCCAATGTTGGAACAGGCCAATGGCTCGTCCAGTCCAGCACTCTGTCACATAGTGGCCAAAAATACCAGGTGCTATCAGGAGGTCGACCAGTGGGGCCAGGACACTAGAAGCCCTCCCACTGTTGCCCCCCCCCCCAAAGCACCAAGAAGACAGAGCATCACTTGCCCCAGACTGAGAGTTCCTATTATACCTTGTGGCTAATAGCCACTGATGGACCTCTGTTCCATATGTTTATCCAATTCCCTCTTGAAGCCGTCCATGCTTGTAGCCACCACCACCTCCTGTGGCAGTGAATTCCATGTGTTTCTTTGGGTGAAGAAATACTTCCTTTTATCTGTTCTAACCCAACTGCTCAGCAATTTCATTGAGTGTCCACGAGTTCTTGTATTGTGAGAAAGGGAGAAACGCACTTCTTTCTCTACCTGCTCTAATCTTGTAAACCTCAATCATGTCATAAGAACATAAGAGATGCCAATGTTGGATCAGGCCAATGGCCCATCCAGTCCAACACTCTGTATCACACAGTGGCCAGAAATACCAGTGCCATCAGGAGGTCCACCAGTGGGGCCAGGACATTAGAAGCCCTCCCACTGTCACCCCTCAGTCATCATTTCTCCAAGCTAAAGAGTCCCAAGCACTTTAACCTTTCTTCATAGGGAAACTGTTCCAACCCTTTTATCATTCTAGTTGCCATTTTCTGCACTTTTTCCAATGCTGTAATATCCTTTTTGAGGTGTGGTGACCAGAACTGTGCACAGTATTCCAAATTAGGTTGCACCACTGATTTATACAGGGGCATTATGATACTGGCTGGTTTGTTTTCAATTCCCTTCCTAATAATCCCCAGCATAGCATTGGCCTTTTTAATTGCAGTTTCACACTGTCTCAACATTTTCAGTGAGTTATCTACTACGACTCCATGATCTCTCTTTTGGTCAGACTTTGCCAGTTCAGACCCCATCAACATGTATTTATAGTTAGGCTTTTTGGCCCCAAAGTGCATCAGTTTGTACACTGAACCCCATTTGCCACGTTGACGCCCACTTGCCCATCCTTGACTGATCCCTTTGGAGTGCCTCACAATCCTCCCTGGTTTTCACCACCCTGAACAATTTAGTGTCATATGCAAATTTAGCCACTGTACTGCTTACTCCCAACTCCCAATCATTAATGAAGAAGTTAAAAAGCATCAGACCCAGTACCCCACTGCTTACCACCCTCCACTGTGAAAATTGCCCATTTATACTCTCTGTTTCCTATTAATTAGCCAGTTTTTGATCCACAAAAGGACTTGCCCTTTTATCCCATGACTATTGAGCTTACTTACTAGCCTTTGATGAGGAACTTTATCAAAAGGTTTCTGGAAGTCAAGGTAAACAACATCTATTGGGTCCCCCTTGTCCACATGTTTGTTCACACCCTCAAAGAACACTAACAGGTTAGTAGACAAGATCTTCCCTTACAGAACCCATGCTGAGTGTGCCTCAGTAGGTTTTGTTCATCTATGTGCCTACTAATTCTTTCCTTAATAATGGTTTCCACCAATTTACCTGGTATCAACAGACTGACTGGCCTGTAATTTCCTACAGCTCCTCTGGAACCCTTTTTAAAGATAGGAGTGACATTAGCTACCTTCCAGTCCTCCGGAATGGAGACAGATTTTAATGAAAGATTACATATTTTTGTCAGGAGATCCACAAGTTTACATTTGGATGTATGCCATCTGGGCTTGGTGATTTATCAGTTTTTAAGTTGTCTATCAACTGTAGGACCTCCTCTCTCATCACCTCAGTCTGACTCAAGTCTTTCAACACCCCTCCCGAAATCACTGGTCATAAAGATTGCCCAGCCCACAGACAGAACAAAGGTCTCCCCATGCAGTGAGCAGGTAAATCCAAAGCAGCAGCACTAATAGCACTCTGAGAAATCTAGCTCTGAAATGGAGGCAGTCCTGCTCTTTATCCTCTTTTGCCCATGCTCAGAGCCCGAAGGATATGAGAGGTAGCGCTCCATCTGTCAGCTAATCCTATTGCCTATAATGGTTGTCTCCCTCTCCTCTCCCCCCTGTTGCCAGGGTACCCTGAGAAATGGAACAAAAACAGGCCTGGGAGCCTTAAAATGGAGGTCCCAAATATTCAGAAATATCTTGGGGATTTATCAGGAATCCGTATCCAGAATTCAGGAACCCCAAATAATGCTTCAGCTAACTGGAGTATACCAGAAAAATACTAATAAGTTATTTTTAAAGTATATTTTCACCCTTGAAATATCCGAGTGCACATCCCTAGCAACAGTTTCTCTATTTTGAGAGAGAAAGCACGCAATTCTTGTTTTACTGTGATGGAAGAAAGGAAGGGAAAATTCTTTTTAAAAAAACCTCCCCCCAAAAGAGGGGTCAAACAGCTGCTCCAGATATCATCTCCTAAAACTCTGCTGTCATACTCAACCAAGGGTGATTTCCCACAAGCTGCTGCGCGGCCGAGTTTTTGCCCCGCAGCTTTGTGCGATTTCCCCCGCGTCTACTCAATCCTCAAAAAACAGGATTGAGTAGACGCGGGGGAAATCGCACAGAGCTGCGGGGCAAAATGCGGTCGTGCAGCAGCTTGTGTGAAATTGACACGTACCACCGGGCCAAAGAGAAGAGTGAGCAGGGAGCAGCGCTTGTGGGAAATCACCCCAGCTATTGTAGCACAATCTTTAAATACAGATGTCCAGTGCCCCTGCTGTAGGGCAAACCAACTTCTGTCAACATCTGGGCAAATCTACTGCAGGAGAAAAGCTCTCAGGAATTTAATAAATCTAATTTCCCCAGCCCTCACCTCTTTCTCTCCACCCCTTAACTAACTCTGAACATTTTTTCTGTCTAGCAAGCTTAATCCTCAACGGAGGGGGGGGCATTTTCTTAATAATATTTTTCTTCATAGCTAAGAATTATTGAGAATGCTGACTAACCTGTCAGTGATGTGGTGCTGCTTTTGTGATTGGTATGGGCCACAGATTGTTTTTGTTTATTTAGGTATAGTAGTGGTGAAAGTCTTTGGAGACAAGGACCTATGTATTTTGGTAGTGAAGCTCTGTAGAACACCATCTATACTAGCACTGTATATATAATTACAATAATTATTACCAGTATTATTTATTGTATCCCAGCTGAGTGCTGGCTTCAGAATAATTTAGCTGGCATGAGAAATATAGCAACCAGGAACAAAAAGGGGGGAAGAGAAACAAGTTGAATTAAGAAACCAAAAGGTTAATTACTAGAAATATAAGGGCCAAATACTAGCAATGAAACATATAATATAAATATTATCAAATATATCAAAATACATGTATTTATTACAAATTAGATAAAATCAGATGTAGACCCAATATTAGCCTCAAAACAGCTGAGTACTGGCTCTAATGCTTCAGAATAATTTAGCTGGCAGGAGAAATATAGCAGTTGAACCAAGCAAGGCTTCTGAAGTGCTGTAAGGCATGTGTGTTCCCTTTATTTCTAGCCTTTAATCCCCAGTTTTCTTAATATAAAGACTACCTTTTTAAACTGCCCTCTGCTTTACAAGGGACCATTGTGTTCCAACTAATACTGAGGAAACATCTGATTACTATTGGCTGTTAATTCTCAAAGGGAGACTAGCCATATTTTCAGTTCCTGATCCCATTTGCTTGGGCACATCTTGAGATCTGCGTTTAGTTGGTCCTGATATAAAGATTACGCTACTAAATCTCTAAGAAGAAATCACCAGACTCCACCTAGTGGAGACTTTGAGTTGAAGAGAGTGAGAGATAGCTCTGAAGCTTTAATTTTTCCAGAACATCCCCTATCGTTTCGTGATCACAAACTGCTTTCCATGCAGCATATTTCCCCTGTAGCCACTATATGTAGCTGTAGGCCTTTTGGGAGAAGTGGCATAAAATTGCTTAAATAAGTAGTATTTCACATGTACCAACTTTGCAGACAAACTGTGATCACTATTCGTAAGCATATGTTCTCATTCCTAGGTATGGTTTTATTATAAAAGATAAGGTGCTTACTTTCTATAGCTGTTAAGCTGTATAGTATAAGTTAGGAAAAAATGTCTTTCAGTGTGAGTGTTCAGTTCCACAAGGGGTTAAAATAAAATTTTCTCATACGGGAAACCCATAGAGTAGGAGATGTTCCTTGTGTAAGCAGTGATGCTTCCCATGAGCCTGTGCTTTTCTCTGAAGCATTATTGACCTACGTAAGGAAATCCTTCTCTGACAGTTGACTAAGCACATAAGGCTTGATTTGACTTAGCTTTTGTGTTTGCTGAGTGCTGCTTCTTTAATGATGTGTTTTGCTGCCGATGGACACCTTCGCCTGAGCCAACAAAATATTTCATAAGGATCATGTGGAGTTTTTCCACCTCTGTCTGTTGATCTATGAGACAGCTTTTGGAAAGGAATAATGGAGTCTGTCCAGAGATGCAAAAACCTGGTGAAAATGTTGCAGTGTGCTTACAATGTCAGTTCTGAGTGTAGCTTTGAGGCTACACCCCATATCTGTGAAATTGCTTCTGGATGTTCGGCATGGTAATTGGCATTAGTGTTTACTGTCACATATTGATTGCTACAACAGTAAGCGAATTCTTTAATTTCAGAACAGTAACTGTCTGCTTTTCTATGGAGTAGACTGTGGCTGCATGGGTGTTTTTTTATGGTGGCTGAAATATTTATACTTGGGTGGAAGAAGCTTATATCAATGACCTTCATCTCTATTTTAATGGAGTTATTTCTGCAGTGAATAGCTAATGATCTGCTCTGGGAGACATAAAAAGTACAGCAGGGATCCGTGCTGGCTTAGATGTTGCAGTAATAAAATGGTGGGGCTTTGCATGATGTGTATGTATGTATGTCATTGTTGTTCTCCTTTTTTGCATGCATTTTGTACATACCATTGATTCTGGTACATTCATCTATGCACTGGTTTCAAAAATGATATTCTTTGCTTTTCTCTGTGTTCTTCTGTGACGTTCTTTTCTCAGTCCCAGGCTACTGATTGAGGTTTCTTGCATACTTCTGTCTGCGCAGTTGCCACTGTTGTCTGGAAGTATGCAGATATCAGCATTGCACAGTTTACAGTGCAATCCTAAACAGAGCTGCCCCCTTCTGAGCCAATTGACAGTGATGGGCTTAAAAGGATTTAGCTCTGCTTAGGTTTGCACCTAGTCTCTTATGGGTGTTGCTTGGTGGCTACAAAAGAGAAACATGGTCTTTATTGCAACTCCTGAGTAGAATTAAATAGTTCTTTGTTTATTTATTTATTTATTTCACTTTTACCCCGCCCTCCCCGCCAGGCAGGCTCAGGGCGGCTTCCAAAAACTGGTAAGCAATATACATTTTACAGTAATAGAATAAAATACATCATTTAAAAACATAAACAAGTCAATATAAGTCATTCATTCGATGGCAATAAAAATAAAGTGCAGTTTAGGGATACATTCAGCGGTGCCACCGCGCTAGGTCATGTTGGATTGGAGTTCACATAGGGCACTGCTGGTAGGACGTCACTCCTAGCAGAACGCCTGCCTAAAAAGTTCTGTTTTCACGGCCCTGCGGAATTGTGACAAGTCCCGCAGGGCCCTGATCTCGGCAGGAAGCTCGCTCCAATAGGACGGAGCTACAAACGAAAAAGCCTTAGTCCTGGTTGCCATCAACCTGACTTCCTTTGGGCCAGGGAGGTCCAGGCAGTTTTGGGTCCTGATCGCAGTGCTCTCTGGGGAACATATGGGGAAAGGCGGTCCCTCAGGTAGGCCAGTCCCTGACTATAAAGGGCTTTAAACGTCAAAACCAGCACCTTGAAACGAATCCGAAATGCTATTGGGACCCCAGTGCAGAGTCTTAAGCACAGGCTGGATGTGCTCCCACCTGGGGAGACCCATCAACAGCCTGGCCGCTGCATTCTGAACCAGCTGCAGCTTCCGGAGTTGCACCAAGGGCAGCCCTATCTAGAGAGCATTGCAGTAGTCCAACCTCAAGGTGACCATAGCATGGATCACTGCGGCCAGATCATTGCGTTCGAGGAAGGAAACCAACTGCCTAATCAGCCAAAGATGGTAAAAGGCTGCCTTGGCAGCGGCTGGTACCTGGGCCTCCATTGTTAAGGAAGCATCCAGGAGCACTCCCAAACTCCTGACCCTCGGAGCTGGCACCAGCGGTGCCCCACCGAAGGCTGGGAGTGGGATCCCTACCCTCGTACCACTCCGATTCAGGCACAGGACCTCCGTCTTCGTCAGATTCAATTTCAATCGACTCAGTCTAAGCCATCCAGCCACATCCTGCAACGCCCGGTCCAGATCTTCCGGGGTAGAGTCAGACTGACCGCCCAACATCAGATAGAGCTGGGTGTCATCCGTATATTGGTGACAGCCCAGCCCATGCCTCCAGGCAATCTGCGCAAGGGGGCGCATATAGATGTTAACATCGGGGAGAGCACAGCCCCTTGGGGCACACCGCACACTAGTGGGTTGCCTTCGGACCTTGGAGAAAGGAGACAAGCCATTGGAAGGCAAGCCCCTGAATTCCCATGTCGGTGAGGCGGTGGGCAAGCAGCTGATGGTCAACCATGTCGAACGCCGCCGACAGGTCTAACAACAGCAGCACTGCCGTCCCGCCCTGATCCAGATGTCTCCGGAGGTCATCCGTGAGAGCGACCAGTACTGTCTCTGTCCCATGTTGTGTCTGTGCATAAGTTTTCTCTGTGCAGAATGCAGTGGCACATGTGCTGATGGCGATGCCTGTGCGGACTCGCATATAGCAGATGCTGCGCCAATTGCACTGGCTGCCAATAGAGTACCGGATCCAGTTCAAGGTTCTGGTGTTAACCTTTAAAGCCCTATGTGGCCGGGGATCTGCATATCTTCGGGACCATCTCTTCCCATATGTGCCTCGCAGAGCATTGCACTCAACTGACCAACATCTTCTAGTTGTCCCCAGCCTCAAGGATGTCCAGTTAGCCTCGACTAGGGCCAAGACCTTTTCTGCCCTGGCCCCAACCTGGTGGAACAGGTTGAGAACAGGGCCCTGCAGAATTACAATTCCGCAGGGCCTGTAAAATGGAGCTGTTCCACCGGTCTTTTGGATGAGGCGACAGACATTTATTACAATTCCACAGGGCCTGTGAAATAGAGCTGTTCCACTGGTCTTTTGGATGAGGCGACAGACATCAAAATCTACTCCCTTCACAATGCTGACAATGCTGGCTTTTTAATAGCCCAATCTTTATTGAGGTTTTCCCACTCTGATCACTGTTTGTTGTTGCTTTTAATTGATATGGATAACATTTTAACTGTTTAATTTATATATTGTCATTGTTATGACTCCTGTGTGAATGTAATTTGCTCTGAGCCTGCTTGGGGGGAGGGCGGGATAGAAATCAAATAAATAAATAAAGTTTATCAGTTGATAGTACTACTTTAAGGGGGGGTGTATATGGAAATGGAAGGACCCTTGTTACATATGCATACGAGCTGTAACCAGCATCAGTACAATGATAGTGACTAGTTAAGTCTGAAGATCTAGAAGATGCAGGTAAAACAAAAGACTTATTGGTTGGCTATTCCGACTGAATGTGCTGAGTGCAGTTACTCTGATGCTGAATTAACACCAACTCTCTCTGGTGTCTTATGTATTGCACCACCATCTAACATGCCCACATGAAACTTCATTGTGTGCATCTTTATGCAGTTAGCTAACCATTTTTTTAAATCCTTTCCCTGGTTCTCTCATTCTTCTAGTAGATAAAGGCTTCAGCAGTTTTTAGCACGTGGAAGCACTTTGACTGAAGCAGTCTTTGAATCAAACATTTATTTTTCCTAGAGTTCTTTTCAAAAGCTGACTACTTTGTACTTGCTAGGTATATTTTAATAACATTTTTTACATTAACCCCTCTTTCTCTAATGCACATTTATCAGCTTATGTTGTGTTGGAAACTTTTCAAGGCAGAGTTTGTAATTGTATGTGATTGCCATCCATTTCTTGTTATTTTGAGATACTGTTGATAGTAGTTCTTATGTGCGTGATCTTAAATATGGTTCCTGTTAAGTTATAGGCAGCCATTTTTTAAAAACTCTCAAAATTTGTTAGTGTTCACTTGCATAACACAAGTTCATCATAAAGTGAATCCAAATATTCCTGTGGTACACACTTTCAAGAAACCTACTTTACCTTGAATTGTCATCCTCTTGAAATAACACAGACTGGCTACATACATTTAGAGATCATTTGCTTATTCATGGAGGGCGGCAAACTGATAATTCCTAAATGAATAACATTTACAAATTTCTTATGTAATACTAAAAATATTTGACGTAAGAGACAGTGTGGAACTTCATTGTTATGGCCAGGTTTTCCTTGAACATGCACATACAGTATTGGTCCATCACAAATCCTTCTTCACTGAATCCGCAGAGTCTCGCATCTTCTGGTTGCTTATTGCTAGATCTGCAATAGGGTTGCCAGGTCCCCCCAGCAGGGGATGGGGGGTAGGGTTGCCAAGATCCAGAGTGGGGAACTCCTGGAGCTTTGGAATTGGGGATGGAGCCTAGGAGGGACAGGGACCTCAGTGGAGTACAATGCCATAGAGTCCCACCCTCTAAAGCATTCATTTTCTCCAGGGGAACTGATCTCTGTAGCCTGGAGATGAGCTGTAATTCTGGGGAATCCCCAAGTCCCACCTGGAGGCTGGCATCCCTAAGCCTGCAGTCATCTTTGTTGAGTAGAAGATCTGTTGAGCAGATCAAAGTCGGTGAATTGGGGCAGCAGAGAATTTATAAACCCATCAATTGAGCAACAGTTGTGGCGGACGGGGGGGTGGAGGAGACGAGGCAGAAGCCAGAACTGTGAGTGAGGAGAAGAGAAGGAAATGGAGGAAATAACACTTGCTGGTAACTTTCTCTGGCTTCTTGGTTACTTTGGAACACTGTGTGCTAGAAGGAACTTCCTTCTGTAATTGATTTTTCATTGGCTGAACTAAAGAAAAAAAATCTTTTTCTTTTTCTCTCTCTCTTTCTCTCTCCAGGTATCTTTCTGGTAGTATTTGTTTTGACTACCTTTCTCAAAAGAAGGGGAATAATATGAATCAGTGTTGGAAAACCTTTTATATGTATTTGCCTCCGTGTTTCATAATTAATGCATGTGTTGTTTTCTGTAGACTGAATCTGGCTATGGATCAGAATCAAGCTTACGGCGCCATGGCTCTATGGTGTCTCTTGTGTCTGGAGCAAGTGGATATTCTGCAACATCCACCTCTTCATTTAAGGTGAGTGGCAAATAATGAATATAATGAAATAATGGCTTGATTATATTACAGAAATACTTAAGGAAGTTACTGAAGATTTTTTGCTGATAGTGTATTGAAGTAAGTTTAGCACAAATTCAGGTTTAACTAAGTGGGCTGTATTAACTTGGAAAGTTGTTTTTAAGACAATAGCTAGACATAAGATCAGGAACTGTATGTATGGCTATCTCTTTCTTTCAGATGTCTGTTGTAGAAGTTCTTCCTACCACTTGCCATTTTTGGCTGTTAAGCTCACAGAGAGCTCGTGTCTTCCGCTGCTAGGAAAACAGCAGAGATCCACAATCCCCAAGTGTCTTGTGTTCTTAACAGCCTTTTGAGCTGGCATGGAAATATTTTAGTGTAACAATAAATAATAGAAGCATGTGCTCTGTGTTCTGCTGGTAAGTATTCATGCCTGCCAAAGCACAGATGTTTGTTTCATGTGTGTACCTTTTTGAAGTAGTATGCAAGCTTGTACGTGGATTAAATTTGTGCTTAATAAATGGGGGGGGTATTTTAGTGTAACAATAAATAATAGAAGCATGTGCTCTGTGTTCTGCTGGTAAGTATTCATGCCTGCCAAAGCACAGATGTTTGTTTCATGTGTGTACCTTTTTGAAGTAGTATGCAAGCTTGTACGTGGATTAAATTTGTGCTTAAAAAAGGGGGGGGGGGGGACAAAATAGACAGCTCAATAATCCAGGTGTTTTATTAAGAACTAGCCGTAAAGCCCGTTGAGGAGGAAGACAACGGGCCCTAGAAAGGTAAGATGGGTGGTCA
>NW_015160847.1:840368-849126 GCF_001447785.1 Gekko japonicus | reverse complement strand
AGCCGGCGGACGGAGCCTGCCGCTCCGCCGGCCTGGAGTGGGTGTTTGGGGGGGGGAAAGCCGGCGGACGGAGCCTACCGGCTCCGTTCGCCGCTGGGCTGAATGGGCTCCTTACTGTTTGTCGGGAACAATGGCCGCTCAGAAGACGCTGGCTGCACGACTGGCTCCCTCCCCTCCCAGCCACCCAGCCAATGGCAGGTAGCATCTTCTGAGTGGCATTTTTTCCGTCCAAACACTAAGGGGGCGCATTTTAGAATTTTGGCACCGACTACTCGATTATAATAAGGAGAGATTAGTGTAGAGTACATGGGGAGGGGGAGAAAATCACATCTCTGAATGTATGCCTTTAATAAGCAAAATGGATGTTCAGGTAGAAAACAAGAATTTATATATATTGTTTTGAAAGCCTCAGTTTGTAAATTAAAGTGAAACATGCATGTTGGTGATAATGGTCTATGATTTGTAATATTTCGACTGAAATTCAAAAGCTAGTCATAATCCATACGGCAGCTCCAGTGTCATTGATCACCCTCAAATACTGTATCTTACCTGAGATTTGTATCAGATTGTGTAGCCTGACAAGAATGATTTTAAAAAACCCTTACAAATCCAGTTGCCATTGCATCTTGAAATCTGTTTGTGGCACCTGGAGCTCCAGTGTGGCCCCACCCCCATTTATCTTAGATATTCCCAGTTCCAAGCCCTTTCTTGTACCACCTCCACCTCCTCCTCCCTCGTGTTACATTCTTTCCTTTTTATCTCCATTCTGTGCCTTGCTCTCCTTCTGCCCTGCTTCCTTTCCATGTCTCTTTCTCCCTGTCCCCACAGCCAGCCGCTACTTAACTAGGTCTCTCCTCCTCTGGCCATAGCTGCCCCACCAGACATGTGCAGCCACACATTTTCCAGCCTGTGCACTTGGCGCTGGCAGCATCAAGCTCACTCCTCCTAGCTAGCTGATCATCAGGCTTGCTAGCATGGGTGGCTCCAGTGTTTGACAGTCTTTTGCCTTGCCAAGCCCTGGGTGTGTACATGGACCATGGTGGTGGGGGCCTCTCTGCAGGTGGACTATCATAGAGGGAGAGAGAAGAAAATCCCATTTCTTTTGCATTATTTATAGGGGGATCCTAAGCATATTTACATAGACGTAAGCACTGAGCTCAATGGGGCTCCCTCCCTAATAAGTGTGTTAAGGATTGCAACCTTAGACCCTACATTTACTATAACAATGTTGCGGGAGCGAGAATGTAACAGTCCAAGACACCAGCCTTTCAAGCAAGTCAGCACCCTTAAGGTCTTTCCAGCCTCTCAGCCTTGCCAGCTCTTGCTGCAATCTTTGCTGTGAAGTCCCTTATAGTAACCACACTGCAACAGTCCAGTGGTACACTATGTACAAGGGTTTTATTCACAACATATACAGACAAACTGCTTCGCCAGACACTCGGTTTCATCAGAAGAGATGTACATGGCTTCTGTACAACACATATATACATTGGTCCACCAATCAGCCACAAGCTGAGTCATGGTGACTGCACACTGTCCAGTGCCAGTCATAACCGGTTAGAACCAGTCTTATCACACCACCTGCTGACAGGTAGCTGTCAGTTAGATCACACTGATCTTCCTGCTGGAGATTAACTTACAACAAACAAATACCCAGGTCTTTGCTAATTTCAACAAGAGAAGAAAGATGAAAAAATATATAGTTGTGACTGAATTAACTTAGCAGTACATAATTCTGAAACAACATAGCCTCTTTTCCTGAACTCTTGGCAAAGTCCATAGATGGATTATTGGATCTTATTGGGTTATTTATTCTCTAAAGTCTCTTTATTAATTTTAAAAATAATTTTGCCACTTTTATGCACTTGCTTTTATAATCTATTATGCTTTCTTTCCTGAAACAATTGAGCTGATTCTGCACCCAGTTTTCCTTTTATACTTACATTGAGACACATGTCTTTCTTGTGAAAAATAAAAGATATAGCAGTAGCTTTATCCACCAGCTTCTATGGCAGTTAACAATGAGAAACCCATACTCCAGTTGTTCCAACACAAAACCACGAGCCCATTTCATCAGAAGCATGAAGGACTCACCCAAATACAGAGAACATTTTTAACAAATCAAAGCCAATCCAGTGATATCCATAGGTGACTAAGTCCTATGCAAAGTGTAACTGAATACAGAATAAATTAATGTGGCAGCCACTGGCTACTCAAAAACAAGCAAGATCACTAGTGTCTTGGTGGCAAAAAGGAACATTCGAAAAAAAGAGTAAGAAAAGTAAGCTTATTTTAAGAAAAGTGGTATATAAATGTTATCTAGTCTTTTACTTGTACACAGTTGAAAGATGGCGTAAAATGTAGTATTTTATTTTCAAAGTCTATTCCAGTTAATCATAACATATAGAGGTGATATTAAAGATAACTGATAAGACTAATAAAACTGTTTTTATTTCACAGTATTATTACTCTGGCACTCATGGGGAATGGGGGGTTGCTAGCTAATCAAATGTGTCAGATACTCAAGCTTATTGCTCTGCATTAACCCCTACCCAGAAGAATCCACAGCAACCAGACCCCACCCCACTGGGAATGTGAAGGCAGCATGCCAGGACCCTTGCCTTTCCCCCTGAAGCTACAAAATATTCCTGTGTAAAAGGCAAGCAGGCAGGTTACCTGTCCCCAGAGCCCTCCAGCAGAGCTGGTTCTTGACAGCTTGAGGCAGGCTGTTGGGAACCAGTCATGTGAAAATGATGTTGGCTAGCAGCACGTGCTGTCAGAAGCCCAGCAATGATCAGAGGGCATTAAGCCTGACCAGCTGGGGTAGGCACATGGTCCAAAAGAGCCAGGTACATGGTGCCTGAGGGAAGGAGCCAGATAACCAGGGTTTTATTGGATTTGTTATAAGTCTCACTCCTAAATGTTCTTTTTTGGATCCTCAATACAAAGGAAATTTATCAAGCCTTGTTTAAAAAAAGTTTTGATCATGTCTGCCAGATCAAATGGCATCATGCATAGTAACCAGAAAACTGCTCTATCAGAAAACTGATAATGGTTCTTTTATAGTTGAGTGAGCTTAGCAATACCGGCTCAATACCACCTCAGCTAGGGCCAGGGCCTTTTCAGCTCTGGCCCCTGCCTGGTAGAACCCTGCCAGAAAATATCCAGGCCCTTCAGGACGTACTACCTTTCTGTAGGGCCTGCAAGGCAGAGATGTTTTGCCAGGCCTTTGGGTGAGGACAGCAATGGTTGGCACTCTCATAACACCAGGGGGCTGGTGGGAACAGAAATTTTTCACCATCTCAGATAATGGAATGGTAGTGTTTGAAATATATTGTTTTTAGTAGGCTTTAATGTTATTTAATGGAGTATTATTATGTTGTTTTTGATGTAAGCCATCCTGAGCCCTTATTAAAGTTGAATTTAATAATAAATAAATAAAATATTTTGTTTTAATCCCTACATTTTCAGAAGGGTCACAGTTTGCGTGAGAAGCTTGCTGAAATGGAAACCTTCAGAGATATCTTGTGCAGACAGGTTGATACGTTACAGAAATACTTTGATGCCTGTGCAGATGCTGTCTCTAAGGATGAACTCCAGAGAGATAAAGGTATTTCACCTGAAGTCAAAAGGCATAACATTCTAGGATTTCATTAAAAAGTGTTTTCAGTCTTTACCTGGCAGTCTTCTTAGCAGCAGGTAATGACTCAGATCCAGCCAGCTTTCTGGTTCTGACAAAGAGAGATGTAGTCCTTTTTAACCACTAAAGAAGGCTATGCTGATCATCATCTACAGTAGCCACATGAGAGGTGCTGTAGTATGGATGGGATTAGAATGACGTGTTTTTTTAAAAAGCTGGCTGGATCCAACCCAGTGTTGAACCCAGGGTCTAGCTCATTTGCTATTGACTCCTCTTCTCCTTTCAGATTCCTATCTGATACCATAAATTACCCACCTTGTGTCCTGATAGAAGAAAGGTGGACATAACAGTAATCTCATGCCAGCCCGCTGTTGCTGTGTGAACTCCCCTTTAAAAAGGGGTACTTGTAGAAACAAAGCGCAAATGCATTCATGATATTAAAATAAGAAATCTAAAACTGTTTCAGTCTGGTCCTATGCAAGTAGGAAAGAAGTCCTACAGAGTTCGGTGAGGATTAGTTCCAAGAAACCATGAATAGAATCAGCCTTAGCAGCAGAAATACTAAAATACACAGTTAAGCAGGAAGGAAATTTCACTGTTTGCTTTGATACTGATTTTACTGTTATTGGCCAGCCATTCTCTGTATTAAATCTTGACATTTACAGTAAATTTGTAAATGTAGTAATGAGGTCAGCCAAAGATTGCTTTCCCCTCTCCTAGGAAGCCGAAGGCATAACATTTCTTAAGTGTGTGAAGTCATGGAGTGACTCATCTGAAACGAATAAATCACTAGAGCATATGATTAAATCACTAGAGCATATGCTCTGCTGAACTGGTGTTTTCAAGTAATCCCCAAATAGTACAGCTGTACTACCTCCTGTATTTGGGTTTCTACCTTTCCTCTCACACATACACGCATTAAAAGGAGATGTGCACTTTTAACATATGAGAATGCTCATCTTGTTTTCCTGTGTGAAATGTATTTCCATGTAGGAAAGCAGCTTTTAAAAAAATCTCTAGTAAGAGAAGAAGAAGAAGAGATTGGATTTATACCCTGCCCTTCACTACCCAAAGGTGTTTCAGAGCGGCTTACAAACTCCTTTCCCTTCCCCTCCCCACAACAGACACCCTGTGAGCAGTGTTCCCTTTAAGCTGTGGAGTCTCGTGAGCAAAAATTCTACTTTGTGAGCTACTGCCATTAATGTGGTGAGCGAGCGATTTGGCTCCTGCATAAGTGAGTTTGCTCTGGAGCCATCCTTCCTGAGCGAAGACAGAAATGTATGAGCCAGAGGCTAAAAATCTGTGGGTTAGCTCACACTAACTCAGCTTAGAGGGAACACTGCCTGTGAGGTAGGTGGGGCTAAGAGAGGTCTTGACAGAAACTGCTCTTTTTCAAGAACTTATCAAGCTCTTATCAGAACTACGCTTGACCAAGGTCATCCAGCCAGGTGCAAGTGGAGGAGTGGGGAATCAAACCCGGTTCTTCAGATTAGAGTCTGCGCACTTAACCCCTACATCAAACTGGCTCTCTGAGCAGAAAAACTGGCTGACTTTCCAGATATTATTGCGGTATTAAAGGTGCCCCCCTGCTATTGACCTTGAGATTCTCAACTAGATACTTTAATTAATAATCTCTTTCTCTTGCAGTGGTAGAAGATGATGAAGATGATTTTCCTACAACACGCTCTGATGGAGAGTTTTTGCATAATAACTGTAGTAAAGAAAAATGTGAGTACATGTAAATTTATGATAACTTAAGTATTCAGTTGGTAAAAGAACAACCTAGGGGCCAAATCAAAAGTGCGTAAAATATAAATTAACTTTGAGATCAACTGTCTAAGTAGAATCAGCCATCCAAAGGCACACAACCTGTTTTTTAAATGTTAATACTGTAGAACTTTAGGAGTTCAAAGCTTTTATTTTGCATTTTCCACTATTAGTAACAGATCCTGTATAGACAAAAATATGTGTAGAATGTGGTTGGGAAACAAGTGTTAAGCCATTCTCAGTGTTACTTTAATAACATGGTTCGTTTTAGCATTCAAAAGAGAAGCCAATGTTGGATCAGGCCAATGGCCCATCCAGTCCAACACTCTGTCCCACAGTGGGCAAAAATACCAGGTGCCATTAGGAGGTCCAGCAGTGGGGCCAGGACACTAGAAGCCCTCCCACTGTTGGCCCTCCCTAAGCACCAAGAATACAGTGCATCAATTGCCCCAGACTGAGAGTTCCTATCTATACCTTGTGGCTAATAGCAACTGATGGACCTCTGCTCCATATGGTTATCCAATTCCCTCTTGAAGCTGTCCATGCTTGTAGCTGCCGCCACCTCCTGTGGCAGTGAATTCCATGTGTTAATCACTCTTTAGGTGAAGAAGTACTTCCTTTTATCCATTCTAACCTGACTGCTCAGCAATTTCATTGAGTGCCCATGAGTTCCTGTATTGTGAGAAATGGAGAAAAGTACTTCGTTCTCAACCTGCTCTATCCCATGCATAATCTTGTAAACCTCTATCATGTCACCGCTCAGTCATTGTTTCTCCAAGCTTAAGAGCCCCAAATGCTTTAACCCTTCTTCATAGGGAATGTGTTCCAACCCTTTTATCACTTTTTCTGCACTTTTCCCAGTGCTATAATATCCTTTCTGATATCCTTTCATTAAGTTTAAAATTGCTTTGATGTGTTTTTCTTGGTAACGTGGAAAACTGGTGTCCTAGACTTAAGCATACAATTATTTAAATTTGTTTTCCATTTGATTTTTTGGTAGACCTGTTAAAACTCTGATCTTCTTTGCAGTAGAGAAATGATTCAGTTGGCTTGACATGATTGCTTGTAGATGCTCTCACGTGCAGGGAAAAGTCTGCTTACTGTACTAAGAAGATTCAGGTGACTGACTTGATCCAGGAGGAGTGACTGAATCTGATTAGCTCCTTGCTATGTTCAGGAGCTTATGGCAATGAAGCAGAAGGGATGGGTGTAAGGTTCAGGGTTAATTTTGTTACAGACATCCCTTTTAGGGAAGATCTTGACAGCTCATGATGTCTACAGACTCAAGGATGTCTACTGTGAGCTGCTGAGTTACCTGAACTAAGAAACAAGATGAAAGGCAGTGGCACAGGAATATATGAAAACAAGAAAAAAATGCATGTGCCCAAATTTTAACACCAATAATCAATTAATTTAATGATAGTAAGACATATAAAGTACTCAGAACAAATTTTCCATAAACAGGTAGAAATTCACTGGTAAAGTTGATCACAGGTAGAAATTCACAGGTGGTGGTTTTCCACAAACAATTTGTAATAAATTCAAAAAAGTCCTTGAACTGTAAGGATGTAGTAGTGTCTCTGCCAGCTGACTTGACAGACCCTTGATTCTAAATCCATTTAAATAATTTTTTTCAACAATCATGCTGGATTCAACATTTCAAAGATTCATATAGACATCCATAAAGCATATTCATGTATAGCAATCCTCAGTGATTCCTTTTAAGTACAATAACATAATACCATCAACATACAAGTAACTGAACTCATAATATTGTAAGCAAAATTCAACATGAAATATTTCAATAGTGGTCCCACCCAATGCAGAATCAATGCAGAATCTATCATTTCTTGGAACTTGCCTTCAGAATTCTGAAGCATTTCACCATTTTCATTAGAGGGAAAGGTTCTCAAACAATGTAGAATTAGCTAGTGAAATAAATATTCTGCAGTCCCCAAAAACAGATGGTTCCATTAATTGGATTCCAGCTTCTCTGACTACCATATTCTCTATAGAAAACAAGTCAAATCATTTTGAGAATTTACGCCCAAAAGTTCTAATGCTCCAAATCTAAAAATGAACTGTGCTTCAAGCTGTAGTAATGTTTTTAACGTCAACTCTATTGTAGCAATGATGTTTAAACTTATAAAAACGTACAAATCTGATATCCTCTGGTTTATGCCCTTCACTGATAAAGTGAGATGTAAAAGGGGCTTCAGTCAATTTTGTTTTCACCCTCGATCTATGTTCCAAAATGCGAACCCTCAAAGGTCTTTCACTTTTTTTACTCTTTCCTAAGTACCACAACCCACATGGGCAGAAAATCAAATATAAGACTCCTTTGGACATGCAATTAATGAAACTGTTAATTTTCAGAGTCCTCCCAATACTATTTGGCAATGAAACAGAAGGGATGGGTGTAAGGTTCAGAGTTAATTTTGTTACAGACATCCCTTTCAGGGGAGAGCTGACAGCTCATGACTCAAGGATGTCTACTGTGAGCTGCTGAGTTACCTGAACTAGCCAGTCTTTTGTCCCCCTGAAAAGGGGGAGAATTCTCAACACAGATTAAAACTCCGACAGAAAAATAAAAGGGCTCAAAGCAATGTGTTCTTTCTGAGATTTTATTTAAAAAATTAAATAAGCAGGACAAGGAGCAAGCAGAGATAAATTGAAGCAGTCTCTTTCAAGTCATCATTTCCAGGCTCTCTGCTGTCCTCTCCTCCAGTTCATCTTTTGTAAGCCAAAGCCAGAAAGTGTTCTCAAAACATCTCAGTTTTCAGACTTGTGTCATGGCAGGCTTTTACATAAACAGTTTTTCCAGAACAGGATTGTCTCTTGGGTAAGCATTCGTGGGCATCCCCAACCACACATAAACAGGTATCTGTTGTTCAGAAACGCAGATTCAGCTCACAGGCTGAGCTGAATTAAGACTGTCAGAGTTCAACACAGAAATTTCTTTAAGCCCAGAAAGGCTAAGAAAACATGGTACTGTCCCAGTTTGCCTGGGATGAATCCATTTTAGGACATGCTTGCAATGATAGCAAAAGAGCTAATGGCTTCTGCCACCATTATATCTGCATAATGTTGTCCAGTGAAGCTTTCAAGAGTCATTCAGTGTTTTGTTTTAAGAATAAATGGCAGGTTACCTTCTGGTTGTCACTGCGCGAATCAGATAAAGTAGTTCTAATCCACTCTAGCTTGGAGTTTTCAATAGTTGCTCATGATCTGGACATTCCCTCTCCTCTTTGTAGTTCCCTGATGTGTTTCATCTTCTGCACACAGAGTGACATGAGGCTTACTCGCTGCTTGTTTGCCTAACCTTTGTCCTTTGTTATATCCAGATGTTAG